>NC_091805.1:24006875-24310000 GCF_041296235.1 Equus asinus | reverse complement strand
TTAAATAGCAGTTTAGGCCAAGATAATGAATTAGTATTCTAGCAGATAGATAACTGAGGAAATTACCTTGAATTCATCACCCAGAGAAACACGAAATTAAAAGACACGGAAGATAAAATGAGAAGACCCAAGATGCATCTAGCAAGAGTTCCAAATTAAGAGAATCAAAAAGACGGGGGAGAACCACTACATGAAGAGAGAAACGGATGAGAATTTTCCAGAATTGAAGAATGATATAAATCCTTAGAATGGAAGTTCACGCCAACTTGCAAATAAGATTAAATGAAAACACTAACAAAAGTAAAAGAGGGAAAAGGTATTTTATCTACAAATGAATGACAATTAGATCAACAGAAGACTTTTCCTTAGTAACAACAGAAGCCCCAAACTATCAAACTTATATAATGGATTTTCATCCTTTATCTTAAGAGACTTATATTTTGCTAAGGCTTTCTATAAAATTACAATAAAAAAATCTGCTTCAAAATATTTACATTGCAGGGAAAATTACAGATGAACTAAACCAGTGTCCATATTATACTTACATCATTCCTCTGTTCACTAATCATGTATGTGTTAATTTACATTAAAGAAAACTTGTGCTGTGGCAGAAAAGACCATACAATTTTTACCTCAAATTGACAAAGGTTTTTCTAATCATACTGTTGGCAATAATCCAGATATAAGCTGTAAACTATTATAAAAGTTGAAAATATGTAACAAGAAACTTAACAATAGTCATTCCCTTTGATTCAGTAATTCTAATTCTAGAAATATAACTTACGAAAATAAGTAGAAATTATTACTACACAGAATGGTCAATTCAGCAAGTTATGAATTAATCAATAATATGTGCTGGTCACAGACAAACTTTCCTATAAAGTTTACAAACAGCAGAGCTTTAGATCAACTTATAGGAAAGAAAAAGTTCAAGATGCTAAGTAAGCATCATAACAAAATTCAGAATTTCAAACAGTCTAAGGAATAAGAAAAGGTTTCTCTTACTTATGCCCTTTATAATTCCACAGCAGTATGTCCAACCTGATATATTGCTGCTATGTACACACAGTTTTATTTCAAATTATGTTTAAAATAAGAATGGAAAAAAGAAAAGACTGGAAGGAAAGAGATTAAAATATTAATTATCTCTGGGTAAAAAATTAAGAAGGATTTTCATGTTGTTCTTCAAAGTTTTCCTATTTTCTCAATTTCTCAGCAATAAATATATGCTGCCTATCTAATAAGAAGGGAAAGACATTATTTAAAAGAAACCAAAAGTAACCTTCACTTTAAGTTCTGGTAAATGTAAAAGCTTAAAATGATTTCTTCCACCCTACAGTATACCTGCTATTAACTAGGTTACTCTGAGTCAATACAATTCTACCACAAGGGATGAGACTACACATTCCACTCTAATTAGACCACATCATGTGCCAGCCAAGTATTTCAAATACACAAAAGTGTTAATATGCATTTGATAAATACAACTATTTTTATTGTATGAAGTAATGAAATTCTTATCTGTAGACTAAAACATAAATTGACATTTTCAATTTACTACATTTCAACAAACTCACAGTGAGGTTATGAAAAACACTAAAATAAGAACAGGATCAGATTCAAAGAACAAAATGAAGAAAAAAGTCTGTCACTTACAACCAAGTACTTTAGGGAGAGACAGCAAAGGATGTTTACTCCTCACTGGCCAAGTTCCCAGAGAAGTGAAAAAGCTGTTACTTTCTCTACATTATAGAAATGCAAAGCAGTCTGACCTGATAGATGCCAAGAATCTTAGAGCACCCATGAAAACTCACTGGGTACAATGATTCATAAACTGTTTTAGCTAGAAGAAATTTCAAAGATCATAAAGCCTAACTCTCTTGATTTTAGTTTTGAGAAAAGCAAGTTCAAAGCAGCTAAGCAAGTTACCTAAGGTCACAAAGAAGTCAGTGACCTGGCAGGGTGCAGCATATTAGCATATCTCTTGACTCCTAGGCTTGGCGCTCTTTTACTCCACACTGCCTTCTTAGGAGGAGATTTTTGGAGTATCCATTTCCCTATATTTGAACTTTTGCATTCATTAGTGGATATTATGTGCCTCAAATCAGGGATATTGGCAGGAAATTACTCTCTAATTTCACCCTAATCCAACCCTGTGTCTCAGGGCAGAATGGTTTCAAACCAGAAACCAAGAAACCAGTCCTAACAGCAGAGCTCTGTCACTAGCTATGCAACCCAAGCATGTTATCCTATCTCTCTGTACCTGTTTGCTCAACTGCAAAATGATGTTTGGCTTTTCTATCTTAGTTTTTAAAACTTCATACTTCATTTATTCAAAACATTAACTGAATGCTAGGCAACAGAAATGACACAATCTTGGATTCTTTTCAGGTACACAATTTATTAAGGAAGACAGATATGAAAACCAAACATAATCTGAAGAGGTAGCAAAACTTTACACAAATGTAGGCCATATTGTGTGTGTGTGTGTGTGTGTGTGTGTTAACAGAAGGCTCAGTTAGAATGTAGTATGATGGAAAGAACTAAGCGTTTGGAGTCAGACTGGCCAAGTATAAATTCTGATACTGCAACCATGCTAAAGCTTCGATTTTTTCATCTGCAAAATGGAATTATTACAACTACCTTGACTATATTATTTCGAAGTCTGCTAATGGCTATGCCTACAACTAAGAAATATGCTTTCATAGCAATAATACAGTTCCTGGCACATAGCACTTAAGCAGATAGTACTCAGCACCTACATAATACCATCCTCCCTTTATCCTTACTAAAAAAACCTTTCATTTTTTTCAGATGCGACAGAGTGCACAGATAAAATTCTCATTTCACCAGATCCTCTTACAGCTAGAAATAGCCACATGACAATTCTTGTCAAAGAGAAGTAAGCCCATGATTTGGGGGAAAAAGGTTTCCACTTCTCCCTTTCTTTTTGCCTAGAATGCAGACCCAAGGCCTGAAGGTACAGAAGTCATCCTGTGACAATAGGGGCAAATAGGACAAAACCCAACACACTAAGGAAGGCAAAGCAGAGAGAAAGAGCCTAAGACACTGATGGCTTTATTGAACTGCTACACAAGTCCTAGACTGCCTACCTTGGATTTCTTGTTTGAGATGAAATATAAATATCTATTTGGTTAAGGATCACATAGGGCCTTGTAGGTCAATATAAAGACTTTGGCTTTTACTCTGAGTGAAATAGGGTAGAGCTTAGTCAAAGAAGCGATATGGCATGACCTCCTGTGTTAAGAGTAGATCTGAGGGGAGGCAGGGAAAAGCAGGGAAACCTGTTATGAAGCTATGGTAGATTGTTGCAAAATGGCCTCAAAGGAATCCTGCCTCTCTGCATTCATATTGTTATGTAGCCCCCTTCCACAGTGACTCAAGGCTAGCATTTTGACTTACTCTGACTGACAGTGTGATGGAAGTGACATGCTGATGATGGGCAGGGAGTTCCAAGCAGAGGCCTCAAGAGGATTCACACCTTCTGTTTTTGTCCTTGAAAACTCAACTACTATTTTAAAAAGTCCAGACTACTCTACTAGAGAGAAAGCACCTAAAGGATGAAAGAAACCACATGAAGAGAGATCATGTGGAAGAGAACTGAAGGACTCCAGCTGTTCCAGCCATTCCAGCTGAGGCACCAGACATGTGAGTGAGGCCATAGTGGACATTCCAGTTCAGCTTAGCCACCAGATGAATGCAGCTGCATAAGTGACCATAGGCAAGATCAACAGAAGAAACACTGATTATACCCACAGAATCTGGAGACAAGTTTGTTACACTACAATTAGATATGTTAGACAGAGGCTACTGCAGTAATCCAGACAGGAGGTAATGATAGCTATAAGCAGCCTTTTCAATTACAATGATTATTAATTACTTTTTGTTGACGCTCAAGAGAGAAAAGTGTAACAATCTAATCTGAGGAGTGGAGATGTCAATAACATTATAATTATGTTGAAAAAGATAACCAATTTTCCTTTTCTTTCCCACTTTAAGCTCCCCCAACACTTTAAGAAGGAGGAAGGTAGAGACAACACTCCTCTTCTTTAAAAAAAGACCAAAACACCAGCATCATGGCAGAGTGAGCTCTTCCCTTAGACTCTCCCCTCTACGATACAACGAAAAGGACATTCATAAACCAACAGAGGATGTTCACACAACACAAAAGACATCTGAGAGACCCACACAGGCATGTGTCTGAAGGTGGAGGTGCTAGATGCCCTTGAAGAATTGGAAGGAGGTAAGGGAACGACCTCTCCCTCCCAAATGGTAGCAACTCAGGGCACGAGACTGGGTCACAGGACTGCACACAGCTCTGAGAGTAGGGGGCATGGTGGCACTCTATGGGAATGGGACACCTTTGCTCTCCAAGTTCTCTCACAGCCCGTGGGAAAGACCCACACAGAGGTGGGTAAGCTATTGTGGGGGTATCTTCATCAAGCCAGCACCCCCGGAGAGCAGACAGCGAGGGCAGAATGAGAATGCCTGGGTGATCATGCTGGCAAAAGAAAGTGCCCTTCACCCTGCCTGGAACTCCAGCTCAGCTGTTCAACCAGAACGCCCACGCATAAGATAGAAAAGCAGCAGTTGTGGGCAAGTGAGCCATGGATTTCAGTGGACTCAGAATACACAGCTCGTGACCTCCACCCAATGGCAACAGGTGGGGTCTGCGACCAAATACTATCACTATGTAGAGGCACAAATCCACGCCATCAAACAATATAAAAAACATCTTAATACTCCAGAAGGAAAATGACAAGCACTCAGAAATCAATTGTGAAGGCACAGAAATTTATAATCTAAATGGAGGAGAATTCAAATAGCTATCATATAAAAACTCAGTGAGTACAAGAAAACACAGATAGACAGTTCAATGAAATCAAGAACTTCTTCACATAAGAGACTGAAACTATAAAGAAAAATCAATCAGAAATGTTGGAGATGAAAAACACATGGATGAGATAAAGAAAAATCTGGACTCCCTGAACAACAGAGTTGATGTTATGGAGGAGTAAAACAGCAGTGTGGAGGACAGAAATATAGAAATGCTTCAGATGGAGAAGGAAAGGGAACTAACACTAAAGAGAAATGAAGAAATTCTCCAAGAAATATCTGACTCAATTAGGAAATACAACATAAAGATTAAACGTTTTCCAGAGGGAGAAGAGAAGGAGAAAGGAGCCGAAAGCTTGTTCAAAGAAATAATAGCTGGGATCTTCCAAAACCTGAGGAAGGAGCTGGAAAAACAAGTGGAAGAAGCTAACAGATCTCCTAATTCTATCAATGTAAAAAGAGCTTCTCCAAGGTATATAGTAGTGAGCCAGTAAAAGTTGATGACAAACAAAAAATATTAAGGGCAGCAAGGCAGAAGAAAACAACTTACAAAGGAACTCCTATTAGGCTTTCAGCAGATTTCTCAGCAGAAACCTTATGGGCTAGGAGAGAGTGGAATGATATATTCAAAATTCTGAAAGACAAATATTTAGGATCAGCCAAGCAGACTCTATCCAGAGAAAACATCCTCCAGATATGTTGAAGAAATAAAAACTTTCCCAGATCAACAAAAGCTAAGGTAGCTCACTGCCACAAGACACCCCCAACAGGAAATGCTCAAGAAGGCCCTCATTCCTGGAGAAAAAAAAGAAATGGTTTACAAAGCCTTGAGCAAGGAGATAAAACAGGTAGACAAAAACAGAAAATTGCAGCTCTCTATCACAAAAGGTTAGCAAACAATTATAACATTAAAGATAAAGGGAAGGAAAACACCAAAAATAAACATAATCTCAGCATTTTAACCACAAACTCACAATACAAGATAGAATAAGTTGTAACAATAACTTAGAAAGAAAAGAAGGGATGGAATCAGCTTAGTCTAAGGAAATAAGAAGCTATCAGAAAAAGGACTATCTCATCTACAAGATTTTTTATATAAACCTCATGGTAACCACTAAACCAATAATCAGAACAGAGACACAAATGATAAATAAAAAGTAAGAAAACCATCATAGAGAACTACCAAAGTGAATTGGTAGTCCAAAATACATGCGATGAAAAAGAAGGGAAATGCAAAAGAACCGGATAATTAACAATAAAATGGCAGCTTAATTAAGCCCTCATAGTTCAATAATCACTCTAAATATAAAAGGATTGGAGTCTCCAATCAAAAGACAAAGAGTGGTGGGATGCATTAAAAAACAAGGCCCAACAATATGCCACCTCAAGGAAACACACCTCAGCTCTAAAGATAAACACAGGCTCAGAGCAAAGAGACAGAAGATGATACTTCAAGCTAATGGCATACAAAAGAAAGCAAGTGTTGTCAAGCTTATATCAGACAAAGTAGACTTCAAGACAAAACAGGTAAAGAGAGAAAAAGAGGGACAGCATGTAACGATAAAAGGGCCACTCCATCAAGAAGACGTAACTCTTATAAATATTTATGCACCAAACACAGAAGAACCAAAGTACATAAACCAACTACTAACAAACCTAAAAGGAGATATTAACTACACAATAAATACTACAGCAACTTAACACTCCACCACTTACATCAATGGATAAATCATCCAGACAGAAAGTCATCAAGGAAATAGTGGATTTCAATGAAAAACTAAATGAAATGGATTTAATAGATATATAGAGAACACTCCATCCAAAAATAAGAGAACACACATTCTCCTCAAGTACACATGGAAGACTCTCAAAGATAGGCCATATGCTGGGAAAGAAGGCAAGCCTCAATACATTTAAGAATACTGAAATCACATCAAGTACCTTTTCTGACAATAATGCTATGAAACTAGAAATCGACTAAAGAGAAAAGCTGGGAAAGTGACAAACGTGGAAGATAACCAACATGTTACAGACCAACCAAATGATCATTGAAGAAATTAAAGAAGAAATCAAAACATATCTGGAAAAAAATGAGAACAAGAACACACCATACCAATTCATATGGGATGCAGCAAAAGTAGTCATAAGAGGGAAATTCATAGCAATATAGGCCCACCTTAACCAAAAAAATCACAAACTTAAACTATACCTAACAGAATTAGAAAAAGAACAAAGCCCAAAGTTAGCAGAAGGAAGGAAATAAAAAATATTATAGCAGAAATAAATGAAATTGAAACAAAAAAAATTAGAAAGGATCAATGAAACAAAGAGCTGTTTTTTTGAGAAGATAGACTAAATTGACAAATTCTCAGCCTGACTCACTAAGAAAAACATAAAGGCTCAAATAAATAAAATTAGAAATGCAACAGGAGAAATTAAAACAGATACCACAGAGATACAAAGGATTATAAGAGAATACCATAAAAAACTATATACCAACAAATTGGACAATGTAGAAGAAATGGATAAATTCTTAGACTTATACAACCTCCAAAACTGAATTAAGAAGAAATAGAGAATCTGAATAGACCAATCACAAGTAAAGAGATTGAAACAGTAATCAAACACATTCAAAAAATAAAAGTCCAGGACCAGATGGCTTCTCTGGAGAATTCTACCAAACACTGAAAGATTTAATACCTATCCTTCTCAAACTATTCCAAAAAATTGAGGAAGGCAGAATACTTCCCAACACATTCTATGAAGCCAACATCACCCTGATACCAAAGTCAGACAAGAACAAGACAAAGAAGGAAAATTACAGACCAAAGACAGTTGAAATGTCCATACTACTAAAAGCAATCTACAGATTCAATGCAATTCCAATCAGAATCCCAATGACATGCAACAAAGCATCCTAAAATTTATATGGGGCAACAAGAGACCCTCCAAACAGATAAAGCAATCTTAGAAAAAAGAAAAAAGCTGGAGGTATCACCATCTCTGACTTCAAAATATACTACAAAGCTGTAGTAATCAAAATAGCCTGGTACTGCTATAAAAACAGACACACAGATCAACGGAACAGCTAACCTTTGACAAAGCAGCTAAGAACATACAATGTAGAAAAGAAAGTCTCTTCAATAAATGATGTTGGGAAAACTGGACAGCCACACGCAAAAGAATCAAAGTAGACCATTATCTTTCGCCACACACAAAACTTAACTCAAAATGGATAACAGACTTGAAGGCAAGACCTGAAACCATAAAACTCCTAGAAGAAAAAGAGGGACTACACTCTTTGACATTGGTCTTAGAAGGATCTTTTTGAATACCATGCCTACTTGGACAAGGAGAACAAAAGAAAAAATAAACAAGTAGGACTTCATCACACTAAAGAGCTTCTGAAACGCAAAGGAAACCAGGAACAAACTGAAAAGACAACCCACCAACTGTGAGAAAATATGTGCAAATCATTTCTCCAACAAGGGGTTAATCTCCAAAGTGTATAAAGAACTCACATAACTGAACAAAAAAACAAACCACCCAATCAAAAAAGGGGCAGAGGATATGAACAGCCATTTTTCCAAAGAAGATTTACAGACAGCTAATAGCCACATGAAAAGACGTTCAACATCACTAATCATCAGGGAAATGCAAATCAAAACTACACTAAGACATCCCCTTACACCTGTTAGAATAGCTATAATAACCAACACAAAAAATAACAAATGTTGGAGAGGATGTGGAGAAAAGAGAACACTCATATACTGCTGGTGGGAATGCAAATGGGTGCAGCCACTATGGGAAAGAGTATGGAGATTTCTCAAAAAATCAAAAATAGAAATACCACATGACCCAACTAGCCTACTACTGGGTATTTACCCAAAGAGCCTGAAATCAACAATCCAAAGAGACTTATGCACCCCCATGTTCACTGCAGCATTATTCACTATAGCCAAGAAGTGGAAGCAACCCAAGTGCCCATCGATTGATGACTGGATAAAGAAGATGTGGTTTATATACATACAATAGAATACTACTCAGTCAAAAAAAGACAAAATCATCCCATTTGCAACAACATGGATGGACCTGGAGGGTATCTTGTTAAGCAAAATAAGCCAGATAGAGAAAGACAAACACCATATGATTTCACTCATATGTGGAAGACAAACGAACACACAAAGAGAGCAGTTTAGTGGTTACCAGAGGGGAAGAGGGCTTGCTGGGTGGGCAAAAGGGGTGAAGGGGTACACTTATATGGTGATTGACAAACAAGAATGTACAACTAAAATCTCACAATGCTATAAACTATTACGACCTCAATTTAAATAAAAGACCAAAACAAAAGGTCATTACTTTTTAAAATAGACTTGCTTAAAAAAAAAAAAAGACTTCCTTCCCCATGATTCCTGTCATAAAGTTAAGCCTAAACTGCATATGGACCAGAGTATCCAATCCTTAGATTCAGTGATTGATTTAGGAGTAGTCATGTGACTGAAGTGGCCCATTGGGAAGCCCTTTTTAAGGACTGATAGGGAAGTCCTTCTCCTGACAACACCAGTTGCAAAGATAAAAATGTGACATTATTGTGAAGAGAAGAGCTTTTCTTACCATAGACAGCCAGAAAACAAAGCTAACCCAGAAAAAAGCAAACATGAGAATTAAAGAGAAAAAGATCACTGAGGACACAGGCTGAGCATCTATATTCAATCATGCTTAAAGCAAATATATCTCCATACCCCTAAACTTTTTAGTCACAGTGCCAACCAATCTTTTTGGCTTGAGTTAGTTTGACTTAACATTTCTCTTATTACAAATCACGACTCACAAACAATATGATATGTCTAGCTCCCTGCTTTGAAACATGCTATTTTATCTAATTTAGTAATGATAATGGCAATTCCTGATCTATATATATGATTTTTTTCCAATATCAAGATCAATGTTTCTTATAAGTCTTTGTACTCTAGCACTCTAAATAACTTTGTTTTATACCACAAAACTAAATCTAATTGGTCAGATTTCCACTCTTGTTCCAAAGAATGCCACTAGCAACTTTTGGTCTTATTTTGCATTCTCTTATCCCTTGAGCTTCTGGGGAATGTTTCTTACCTCACTCAAACCATGTGATTCTAGTGAGGTCTTCAGGGTTCTTACATGATCCTGCATCCTTGGCCACAGTTGAATGATCTAAGGATGGACATCTGACTAAGCTAAACCAGTGTCCCACATCTTTGCCAAACATGATTGATCCATTCATCCCACAAATATTTACTGAACACCTACTATGTGTGCTAGATGCTGTGCTGGACACTGAATATTCAGTGGTGAATAAAAGAAAAAACACATCTGAATCTATACTAAGCTACATATGAGTTCATAATGATGCAGAAAAAGTATGACAAAATTCAACAGGCATTCATGATGAAAAACTCTCAATAAACTAATAGAGGAGAACTTCCTCAACTTGGAAAAGAATATCTACAGCTAACATCATATGTAACAGTGAAAGACTAAATGCTTTCCCCTAAGATCAGGATCAGGACAAAAATGTGCTCTTTCAGCACTCTTATGCAACACAATCTTGGGCATTCTAGCTACTTCAATAAGACAGTAAAGGCATACAGACATGAACTGAAGAAATAAAACTGCCCCTATTAGCAGATATCATGGTCATCTACATAGAAAAATCCCAAGAAATTTACCAGAAATTTCTAGAATAAAAGAGTCCAGCAATATCACAAGGTACAAGAAGACTCAAAAATCAATCATACTTCTCAATCAACATACAATGACCACGTGGACACCAAAGTTAAAAACATAATACTATTTACAATCATTGCTTAGGTGCTCCTGTGAGGTGATCCATAGTACTGGTAACCCTCTCCATCACATTCATTATCACATGTTACTTTGTTTGTCTTCCCTGCTTGACAATAAGACAAACTCTCTAAGAGCAGCAGTGTCTGTCTTGTTCACTAATGTGTCCCAGCAGTGTGTAGCACATCATAGCTAATCAGTAAATATTTTTAAGAGAACTAAAAAAATATATATGCTTCTAGTTTCATAGGTAGAACAGTAATCCCACATATCCAAACCCAAAACTCTACCCCTCCAGCCCCCCAAAAGCTCTAGTTGTAGAAAAAGTTTCAGGCAAAAAGAAAAAGAAGGTACTGGGAAACACAGACAGCTAGAGTCAGAAATCAAGACAATCCTCACATTTATAATATGGAAAGGGTTTTCACTCACAAGTGAGTGTTATTCTCAATTAAGTCACATGCATACTCAAGCACAAAAGAAAATTAAACAACGAGCAAAATCTGAATTTTGTTAGTAACTGTTCTTTTAATGACTATTTAGATTAATTTTCCTTTATTTTATCTTTGCATTCCAAACTCTTAGGACCATATATGCTTAAAATAGAAATAATCTGGGCCAGCCCCACGGCTGAGTGGTTAAAGTTCCATGCGCTCCACCTCAGCGATCTGGGGTTCGTGGGTTTGGATCCCGGATGCAGACCTACTCTACTCATCAGTCATGCTGTGGAGGCATCCTATAGGCAAAGTAGAGGAAGACTGGGACAGACGTTAGCTCAGGGATAATCTTCCCAAAGGAAAAAAAGAGGAGGATTGGCAATAGACGTTAGCTCAGAGCTAATCTTCCTCACAAGAAAAATAAAATAGAAATAATTTTACCTTGTTAGTATTCTAAACCAGAGGGCTGGTTATCAAGTGACAGGTAGTGTAGCTACTAATAACGCTAGGAGCATCTAATCACCATTCCATTGATCAATTTTATCAATCTTCCACTAGCAGTGGTTCTCAAACGTTTTTGTGTATGTGGATTGGGGTGAGGGGTGGGGGCAGAGATTATAGATCTACTCTGGGATCTTGATGAAAGCAATGGACTCTCAGAAAATTTCATGTGTGCAACACACACACACACACACACACACAGAGTGACAGGAGGTTTCAGGGGGTTCATGGATCCCTAAGGCCATCCAAGCATCCCAAGTTCAGAGCCCATGTAGGCTTAACCTTTTGTCAACCAGTTACCTTCTCCCTATCAGCTATTTCTGAGGAGGCTAATATGCAAAAAAGACATTTTATGAAAATATACCATATTCACAAAAAAGCATAGAAGACCCTGATTAATTAACTTCCTAGAATATCTCCTTTATACAAAAGCAACTATGTTAAAAATTTAAGTAATTTCAAAAGTTCTATTAAATAGAGCTCTGAATGATCAAGGAAACAAATGTTCCTCAGTGCCTAAACTGTATTTGTTCTCACAGCTCCGAAGGTAAAGCAGGCGATTTTCTTCATTCAGCACCTCCCTATTCCTGAACATTCCAGGATACAAAACATACAAGCCCTGTTTTGCATCCATGGCGCTAACAATATAAGAAATAATGCTAATAGTTTCATACACCTATTACTGACCATTACACTTTAACTGAGACTCAAAAACAAAGGGTAAAAAAATTTTAAAGGGCTATTTATACATTATATTTTTCTTTCATATCAAAATGTGAACTAAAAGTCATTTCCCCTAGCCAGAGCTTCTCAATAGGAACTTTATCATCTCCTAGGGGCATTTTGGAAATATGTGGAAATTCTGGTTGTGAAGATGACAATAAGATAGAGACAGACAGGTGGAGAAATGACTTAGGCAGAGGCAGAGACTCTAGGAAAGAGAATGTCAAAGATTCTAATAAAATAACGAAACATAAGTATATTAGAACAATTAAGAACAAAGGTTTTGTCTCAAAGGACTATAAAAATGATTAAGCTCATAAAATATAGAAACCTTTGTCATGGTATTTGGCATTTATTACTTATTCAATTATCAGGAGAGCCAACATTATTACCAGTATTATTTAATACCGCCAAAAAGTGGGCAAAGGATAGCAGGATATCAAAATAAAGAAAAGATGGTATTAAAATCAATTTACGTGTCATGCTTAGAGTAGATCTGACGTATCATAAAAACCTCCAATGTGCTAACGTGTTAAATATTTTTTAAATAACTAAGCATAAACAAAACAGGTAACATAGTAGCATATCTCTTTCACGTATAATGATAAGAATTTGAGGGCTTAAATAAAGAGACATTAAGAGAAAAGAATACAAAGGAAAAGCCCCAAGATGCTTGTTTTTGTTTGAAAATATACAATAAAAGGCAACCAAATTAAGATTACAGATAAATAGATGAACAGATGGACAGACAGACAGGGAGGGAGGAAGAAAATGAGGAAGAGAGGGAGAGAAGGAGGGAATCAGATTTGGAGCTCTCATTAAATGTTTTCATTCACTGACTAGGTTGAAGAAACAGAAAGCAAGTTGTCAATTACTCAGAGCTGGGAAGCAGGAAGGCAACAGTGAAATTATACAGACAATACAAAAGAACTTCCCTTAGGAAGTAAAACTAATTAGTCAAGTGCAAGATAAGTAATAGCTACTTACAAATAGAAACAATAAAAGAGCCAAATGACTTGGTAGAAACAAGTTAAAAACTAGTGAGTGATAAAGTGTTATACTGGCAATCTGATATAAATGTGCTGTGTGAAAACAAGTGCAACCTTCCCACTGTACTTCATATTGGTCTTCATGTCTGCTGATGACACAAGGAAAATATTTGTAATTACCATGAGGGTTTCAGAGCTAGAGATTTAATCCAGAAATAATTTCTGGTGTGGAAATGATAAATAACAAACTCAGTATAGTAGCTAGGCGTGGAGGGATGGGAAGGAGAAGAACTGCCAGAGAGAGGTATCCAGAAGGCTTCATTCAGTTGTATTGATAATGTTTATTTCTTTAGCTGGGTGGTGATTACAACAGTGTTTTGTTTTTTTACTCTCTACGCACCTTTTGGTGTGTCTATAATGTTAATAAAATGAGGAAAGAATGATACAAAAAATAAAAGGAGAGAGGTAATATAATAGAAAGCTAATCTAATAACAAAGACATTGGATTTCATTATTGAGGAAGTAGTTGCAGAAGGCTATAAAATTCCTGGAAGGACATCTAATGTAGGACAGTTCTTTGTCTGGAATTTCAACACCACAGGTGAAGGTAACAGCCTCTCAACCTCTTAAAATTGTTCTGGGAAAACACTTTCTTGAAAGCATAAGAATTTTTAAGTTGAAATGCCATGTTACCAGGTAGATTTCAATATACAAAAAATATTGAGTATATATTTAAATTTATGCCCAACATAATATATAAACTTTTCTGATTCCTAAAAATTAAGTTTCCTACCTATTACTTAATTACATTTTTTAGTAATATCTCATTTTTTCTCATACTGTAAAGCTGGTATCCACAAATATTAATATATCAGAATAAAACAATTAAAATGGCACAAATGTATCACATAAGAATCAAATGAAATCTGCAGAAGTTGGTGTCTTAAATGTATTCTGACTTACAACCTTAATTTAAATACTTTACAATTTATGGTATATGTTAATATAACGTTTTTAATAATTTTTAATAAATCCTGGTTATTACCTATCTGAAGGAATCATACTTATTACATTCTTAATTTAGAATATGGTGTGCTTAGTTCTTTTGACAAATTTTTATAGTTGTACATAATAATCATAATGGCAAGCACATTCCTCCAACAAAAGTCATATTCCATGAGGTACTATAAAAACATGTATGGAAGGGGTAGGAGTAGCCTGCAACAGTCTGTTCAGATATAAATGATAATTCAATTTTTGGCATGTAAGTACTCTGATATATCTTCTGTCCCATAACTTAGCATAAAAGTTTGCTTTTAAAAAATTGTTTAATTCAGCAACAATTTATTAAATATTTACTATGCGTAAAATCCTATTCTAGACAATGATGATAAAAAGATGATCAAGCTACTCTTCCTATAAGGTAGTGGCTCAGATCTAAGTGCACAGAAGCATATCGACTTTAATAAAACTTGTTTAAAAACTATAGTCATGTTATCTTGATAAACATGATTTTTAAGTCCACAAAATATCACTAAAACATATATGTAAAACAGAAATAATTTTTTAAACACATAATATGTCACAAAAGCTTACTTATTTTAGCAGAATTATGAAGGCTTAGGAAAAAGAAGTAGGTTAAAAATAATTTCTCAGGGGCCAGCCCGGTGGCATAGTGGTTAAATTTGCATGCTCCACTTCAGCAGCCTGGATTTGCTGGTTTGGATCCTGGGCACAGATCTACAGACCACTCATCAAGCCATGCTGTGGCAGCACCCCAAATAGAAGAACTAGAAGGACTTACAACTAGGATATACAATTACATGCTGGGGCTTTGGGGAGAAAAAAATAAAAAGAGGATGACTGGCAACAGATGTTAGCTCAAGGTCAATCTTCCTCACACAAAAAAATAATAATAACTTTTCCACATTGTTTCCATTTCTCTCACCAGGCCTACACATATATAAATATACCAAGTATAATAAATTGATAAACCAACCAAATCATACATAATATGTTTATATTAGAACTGTAGAGGGCAATGAAAGAAAACCACATAAAATACAGTTCCTTTCTCCTCAAATTCTGATTACCATTCCTCAAACCCCATTTTACTCTTATAGGTTTGAAATTTGTAGAGATTTCATCTCTCTACTTACTGAGCAATATAAATGATCACATTTCTATCTACAATTGTAAAATGTCTTATAAGCATTCCAAATGTATATACATTTTATTAAAATGCATTGCATACCCAAAGTAATTTAAACACCTATGATTTAATCACTTCATTAACATGGAAATCATTTTTTTAGCCCAATCATCTCTCACATTTAATATTAATAAAATTACTATTGGTAAAAATGACATCTCAATCAAAAATATAATTAAAAATCATCTCTATTTTAATAGACAGTATATACAAATCTCAGGCTCTCACACTCTTCCAACACAGAAACACATTTCACAACCAAAAATCTAGAATGATTAAGCAAAGGTGGGATATTAAAGGCAACAGTGAGAGAGAGAGAGAGAGAGAGAGAAAGAAATTATGAATAAGAAAACCTAAGTTCTAGTCATAGTTATCTCACTGGTTTGCTATAAAATCCACAGCAAATTCCTAAACTGTTTCAATTGTTTCTTTTCTAAAATAGTGATTGGTTCTAATTTTAACCCAACGTTTACATTATGTCTATTTTGAATCCTACAGACAACTTTTGCTTTAACGATGATTTGGGACTGGATGCTTCCTTCTTCCCTTCATTATCCTTCATTTCCTTTCATTCAGCAGTTCTTAAAATGTGGTTCACATTTGGGCCCCTGGGAGTCCCAAGATCCTCATGTAATTACTTAACATCTCTCTCTTCCCCCTTTGTATTTTAAGTTCCATGACAGAAGGAAGTATATTTGATCACTATTAAATATTTTGATCATTATTATATGATCAGTCCCCCTAGAAGGTGCTCAGTAAATATTTGTTGAGTGAATAGATAAATGGCTGCTCAAAGTTGACATACTGAGTGAGAATAATACCTGGAAAAAAAAAAGAATCATACTAACCACTAAGGCCATTTAGTACAGGAATAAGGAGTACTACATACCTCAAGAAAAAGTCAAATTTTCTATGTATATTATATAAATAAGGCAGCAAAATGTGACATACACTGCATAAATGTAATTTCCACAAACAATGTTAAAAATCCATGTTTTGGGGCTGGCCCTGTGGCCAAGTGGTTAAGTTGATGTGTTCTGCTTTGCAGGCCCAGGGTTTCATCAGTTTGGATCCTGGGCGCAGACAAAACACCACTCATTAGGCCATGCTGAGGTGGCATCCCACATAGCACAACCAGAAGGATCTATGACTAGAACATACAACTGTGTGCTGGGGGTCCTTGGTGAAAAGAAGAAGGTGGGGGGAAAAAGATCGGCAACAGATGTTAGCTCAGGTGTCAAACAAACAAAAAGATCAAAGTTTTATATGTTTAAAGAATTAAGACTAACTTACTTGGAAAATATACCTCATTCCCCATTGACAAGTTATTATGACTGAAGACTTAATAAAGTAAAACTACCTTTTAATCACAATTTAGAATTGGTAACTTTGAAGTATGACTTGTTATTGTATCACAATACATCAGGTGTCATACTTCAAAATAAATAACCAACTTTTCACTGGTATAAGCAGCACCACAAAGGGAGACAGAGAGTCACATAAGACACTGAGCTATCTTATTCTTTACTACCAAATGGAATAAACTTGATTAAATGACATATTCCATTATGGGTGGGGTTAGATAACAAAAACTCACAGAGAACCAGTTAATACCCATAACTAGTTTCCTTATTTCTATTCACATTAACGCAAGAACTACAGGTTAGACAGGTTGAACCACAAAAACCATAGTTAGAGGACAAGAGGTAGGCCACCACTACAGATCTATAGGACGTCATTAAGGCATTATGTAGCAAGGAAACACTTAATAATGAATAATTTGAGTCGCCCCCCCCAGTTGGCAATCAGCATTAGGTTAGTCATGTTACTGAACATAACCAAATGGCAGTTTTCTTCTCATATACTATTTAATACTGTCCAATAAGTTGGCTTTCCTTCAAATACACAGAACAAGTAAAAAATGCATCAAAAGAAAAGTATAAGAATAACTATAGACCAAAGTACCCTAGTAATTCAAATATGAATTATATATGGATTACTTTTGCTGTTATCTGGGGACTTTGGGATAAAGACATGTGAAATATTAAAGTTCCTTTCCTTCAATATTTTGGTTAGAAAAATACAACCAGGTAATTAATAGAAAAAGAATTCAGAATGGACAATAACAAAAAAATACCAACCCTCTGTTATAATCAGAGAGATGCAATTAAAATAACAAGATACTTTTCATACCACAAGGAACTATTTCTCTCCTAGGCATTTACCTAAGAATAACGAAAACAAATCTACCAAAAAACCTGTACATGAATGTTCATAGCAGCTTTATTTGTAATAGCCAAAACCTGGCAACAAACCAAATATCCATGAACTGGTAGATGGATAAACAAATGCGGTATATCCACACAATGGAATATTACTCAGCAATAAAAAGGAACAAATCATTGATACATGCAACAGCATGGTGGAATCTCAAAATCACTATATAGAGTGAAATAAGCTATGCCAAAAAAAAAAAAAAAAAGGACACATGCTATGATTCTTTTCATGTAAAACTCTAGAAATGCAAATTAATCTATAGTGACAAAAAGCAGAAAGTGATTGCCTGGGAATTGGGGGGAAGGCAATAATGGCAAGAGGGTAAGATCACAAAGGGACACAAAGAAACTTTTGGGATATGTTCATTATGCTGATTGGAGTGATGGTTTCATGGGTGTAGAGGTATATCAAAACTTATCAAATTGTATATTTTAAATATGTACAGTTTATGGTCTATTACAAATCAATACAGGTATTTTTTTTAAAGAGAGAACCTTTCTAATTTTCTTATTCCCTTATTGTAGATATGATTATATTTTCTTTTTATTAAATTCAAGGTTGTTAATTAAAAACCATATTCTACTAGAGTTAGGATATCTTGATTCTAGTCCTAGTTCCCTTACTTAGTTTTGGTAGACTTAACCTTTCTGGGCCTCATTTTTCTCATCTGTAAAATGAGATTAGGCTAGATTGATACACGTCTGTCTCAATAAATATTCTACTGATCTACAGACTAGTAGCCTCAGCTTTTTATCATATTATGCTGTTTCCAGAACTCTATGGTAAATCAAATCACATTCTGTGATGGGGGCAAAATGATTTCATTACAAAATTCAACAATAACCTCCTACAATTGTTTAAAATATAAAATATACAGTGCAAAGAGCACTGGCTTGGACTTAGATAAACCTAGTTTCGAATTCCAGTTAAGCTAATTTGCTATGTAACAGGAGCAAGTAATTTTACTTCTCTATGCCTCAGTTTTTTTAAAACATATATTAAGAAAATAAAATCTCTCTCAGGGCTGTTGTGAGGGTTAATAAAATAGAAAGGGTGAATGTCCAGCAGATGCCTGTCATATAACAGGCATTTAATAAATGATAATTTAAATATCTATTAACGATAAAATAGTGCTTTAATTTATAAAATTATTTGCATACTTCAGACTTTATTGTAATACATGAAAATAACTACCATATTATTAACATAAATTAAAACCACCACCACCATTTTAAAAAGTATCTCTCACTATAAAATGTAAAAGACAAGAATTTGGTCGTTCACCATGAATGAGGAAGGTTAGGCAAGAATATTTACTGAGTGCCCGTTAAGTATCAGGCACATAAAGTGAAACATGCTTTATTCCATTTAATCTACATAAATAAACCATGGAGGCAGAGGGGGAATAAGGAGTGGTAGGTAGGGTGGGAGGTACTACTATTTTTATATAAGATAATAAAGGAAATGCTCTCTCATAAGGAAACATTTTAACAAGAACCTTAATAGATTTTAATTCATAAATTTTTTTTACACAAAATATCACTGCATCATTAGCCAAAGATTTCCCTGGCTTAACTAATAAAGAAGTCATTCCTTTAAATCAGTATATGAATGAACAAAATATAAAATATTTCAAACACCATGCTGCAAATTAAATATAATTCTCCCAAAGAAAAGATCCAACAACTATTAAACAAAAAGTTTTCAACTGAAACTAGGATACTTCATGAAAACTATGCAGTTGAGAGCTTTTCATTTGCTTTTTCCTGTAGCTCCTTGAGCTAAATTATCATTCATCATACCAGAAAGAAAACACACAACTGACTTAAAAACTTTAAAGTGGTAGAATTTGCATATTCTAAGAGTAAATTATATAAAGTAAAGCTATTTTTTAAAAGTTTACATTCTTTACAACTTTTTTGGCTGTTGACCTCAAAGAATAAAAACAGCATAATGCCTTATTTCTCAAGCTGTTGACCAAAGCCTTGAACTAGGAAATATATCAAGGCCAACTCCAATTATTAAATCATTTGCATGTCAAAATAGGAAAAATAAAAAGGACATAATTTGGAGCAGCCTTCTAAATGAAAAATAGAGGGGCCAGCCCAGTGGCGCAGTGATTGTTCGCACATTCTGCTTCAGCGGCCCAGAGTTTGCCGGTTCAGATCCCGGGTGCGGACAAGTCACCAAGTGACAAGCCATGCTGTGGCAGGCGTCCCATATATAAAGTAGAGGAAGCTGGGCAGAGATGTTAATTCAGGGCCAGTCTTCCTCAACAAAAAGAGGAGGATTGGCAGATGTTAGCTCAGGGCTAATCTTCCTCAAAAAGGAAAAAAAAAAGAAAAATAGAAAGTTTTTTTGAATTTTTCCTGCCTCCATGCATTTGATTCCCAGTATGCCACTCTCCTAGAACATCTACTCCCTTAATGAAATTCTACCTATCCCTCACTTTAAATTTCACCTCCTCTCTAAAGCCTAAAGTGACCACTCCTTCCTCTGAAGTCCCATAGCAATGCTTGTACAATTCACTGAGAAATTGTGTGTGACCTCAAGCCATCTATCTCTTCCATTGCTGTCCTGAAATGTAACTTAAATCTTGAACTGGTAACTCTTCATGATTGTCTTGGCAACTGAATTTAGTTTCTGGAGTGCCACTGTAAGTTCAGTAGACACTAACCACATGTGGCTGTACATATTTAAATTTAAATTTAACGAAAAAGTCAGTTCCTGAACAGTTACCAAAAGGATATACAGTATATAACATTTCTATCATCCCAGGAAGGATGACTGAACAACGCTGTTCTAAAGGGTAGTGGCCAGGTCTAATGGTTCTTTGTACATACTACATATAGTTCTTAACATAGAACCTGAATATTTCAATATTTGATAGGCACTTCAATATTTGATTTTATAAAGACAGTTACTGTAGCAGCAGAGACGGTCCTACAACCTGTCTTGTTTGGTTAATAGTTTGTTAAGAACTTGAAGAAATATTTCAAATTTAGAACATATCTCCCAATAAAAGGCAATAAAAGCCCACATGGAAACACATGACCACAGCTGAGAAGCAGTTGCCCTAGCTGTTTTTATACCTGCTTACCCATGCAGAGTCACTGCCAATCCCATAATGTATGTATGTCCCTTACACTCATCTGCTTCACTAATTTATGTTACTTGCCTAGACTCTGAAGGCATGTTAGTTGTGACTTCTGCTCTATACTCCATGGACATGTAAAAATTATTTTTATTAAAGAATGAAAGGATTTATTTTGATGAGTTTTCTAAAGCTATTAGTAGTGTACTTAAAATCGTATAGCTCCATTTTGATACATAAGCCTTTCAACAATGCAAGCCCTTAAAAAAAACTGCCCTTTTTATACAAATAAAAGGTTGTAAGAAATTTTCATTTGGTGTCTAGTTGGTAATGCCTGGATCTTAAGAATCGATCGCCTTTCAAGGTGACTCTCAAAATATGTGTCCTAATAACCCAACTTTTGAAATTATTTAAAAAAAAGTTTCTCTGGGGACTACGGAAACGAAGAGAATGTCTTCTCTAACTTTACTATCGTATTCTACCACAATTCATTTGAGCATATTTTATTCCAATAGGAGGTATACACTGGGCATTCCTATTGACAGAATTACTGAATTATAACCTTGACTAGATATGAAAAAAACTTGCTGTGAGTATCATCAGATAAAAACAAAATGTTAGTATTCAAATAGTGAGCTGAGAAATTCTGGTTGGTAACTTTTTCCTGCATTCAATGTTTGTTATTTGTTTCTGCTATTTGTATAGCAGAAAATCTACAGTGAGAAAACAATTTTCCTTTCATTTAAATCTATCTTACTCTCTTGGTTACTGAAAGTTTTTAATGGTATCTGCATATAGTAGACTTAAAAAATTATCTATTTTCCTCAGCTTCAGACACTTCTCATTATTACACCAGCTCATTAATTGTAACGGTTGCAAGCCAAGTTAGTAATAGAAAAACAAAAGTTTCTGTTTTACAAAGAGCTGGAATGTGAACTGGTATCCTCTCTCAGCTCAAGTGCAATAATTAAGCCTAAAAAGATACCTATTCCAGAGTTGCTAATTATTAATATCACTCCTTTCTCTTTCCACAAGGTCAGAACAAACAGCCTAAATTTTTATTCCTTAACATTAGTTCTAACTGAAAATTGTTTTTAAATTAGTGCAGTAATAGTCAAAAGTTTTGAATGAAAAAATTCATTAGATAGATTTTTTAAACGAGATTAGATCAAGTTCCTATTTACTTTTGAAAAGAAACACATAAACCATTTTTCTTAGAAATGAGAGATTTTATTCTTTTTGCTTAAAGTCTTTCAAATAATATACTCAAGGAATTAATAAAGAGGTCTTTTCTAATTACTTTAAAATGCTAGATTTAAATGAGCTCTCAAGCTCAAGCAATTATTCAGCAAGTTAAAATAATTTCTAAACATAGCCAGTAGGTTCAAAAACCATTCCAAACATTTAAAAATATCTTGTAATACCGTTTTAGAAGTAATATTAAAAGACAGGTGAATAAACTGGTATTAATAAAAACATACAACCCAGAGTGATAAAGGGAATACTATACACACACACAAACACACAAAACCTGCCCCACCAGTTCCCTAAAGACGGCATTTGAGGCTGTCAGCAAAAAAAAATGCTTAAGAATACAGAATTTCTAGTTAACAACACTATGTAGTATATTTGAAAGTAGCTAAGTGACATCTTGAAAATTCTCATCACCAGAAAAAAAAATTTGTAACCATGTGTGGTGATGACCTTAACTAAACTTACTGTGATAATTATTTTGCAACATACACACATATCAAATCATTATGTTGTACATCTAAAACTAATACAATGTTATATGTCAATTATATCTGAGTAAAAACTAAAATAAAAATTTTAAAAAGAATACAGAATTTCTAGGATAAGTTGTTTTAAGATTTCAACATTAAAAAAACTGGACAAATTACTAGTAATCATCATCTGCTGTCTTCTACACCTGAGATCAATTAAACTCCAACTCCTAAAAAGGAATGTAATTTAACATATATGCCCCTAACTAAAAGAATGATGGCTGCAAAATATGACTTCAAACTATTTTATAAATCTTAGATATATACAAATACATGCTAGCTTATATATTTATAATATATTAAACTTCTAAGACATTGATTATAACTTATTTCATTTGAAAACCAGTTTATTTAAAATTCATCTAGTACAAAATATTTTAACACTTTCCAGTTAGAGTGTGAACAAAAACCTCTGGACTCACTTCAAAAATGTCAACAGATATAATTATTTTCTTAAAAAAACTGCTAAGAGCTGGCCCTGATAGCCTAGTGGTTAAAGCTTGGTGCTCACCACTTTGGCAGCCCGAGTTCGCTTCTTGGTCGCAGAAGCACATCACCTGACTGTCAGGTGCCACGCTGTGGCAGTGGCTCACATAGAAGAACTAGAATCACTTACAATTAGGATATACAACCACGTACTGGGGCCTTGGGGAGGGTACAAAAAATAGAGGAAGACTGGTAACAGATGTTAGCTCAAGGCAAAACTTTCCCTGCAAAATAAAAAGAGGAAACCGCTTTCATGGGGGGCCACTAAAAAAAGAAAAAAACTAATAAATTTTTTCATTCAAATGTAAATAAAAATATTCCTATAGTCCACAAGGAACTTTTCTGTCTTCTGTAAATTCAAGGTATTAAAATAGACCTGTGTATTCATTATCCAGCACTTCAACAGAACTTTCTGCAATGATCAAAATGTTCTATATATCAATACTGTTAACATGACAGCCATAAGCCACATGTGGCTATTGACCACTTAAAATGTGGCTAGTGTGACTGAAGAATCAAATTTTAAATTTTATTTAATTTTAATTAATTTGAATTTTAATAGCTGCATGTGGCTAGTGGCTACTGAATTGAGAAACACAATTACAGACTATCAAACGATCATGACTAGGTACAATAATCTCCAATAGTGCTATACTTATTAAAAGAAAAGCATCACAGGAAGGATTCCAAGTGTCCATCGGTGAATGGGTGGATAAAGAAAATGTAGTATACACATACAATGGAATATTATTCAGGCTTAAAAACGAAGGAAATTCTGAACCATGCTGCAAGATAGACGAACCTTGAAAACATTATGCTAACCGAAATAAGCCAGACACAAAAAGACATATACTGTATGATTCCACTTATATGTCAAACTCATAGAGAAAGAAGTAGAACAGTATTTGTCAGGACCTGGGGAGAGTGGGTAATGGGAAGTTAGTGTTTAATCGGTACAGAGTTTCAGCTTTCCAAGGTGAAAAGAGTTCTGGAGAAGGAGGGTGGTGATAGCTGGACACGGTGAATATATGTTCTTAATGCCACTGAACTGCACACTTAAAAATGGTTAAGATGCTAAGTGTTATGTGTATTTTATCCCAATTAAAAAAAAAATTTCAAAGGATCACAATTTGACCAAATAAGTACTTCAGATAGAATAGCTAACTGGAAATCTAAAGTCACCAATAAAGGAAATAAAGTGCTTCTTGGAGATGGAAACATCAGATTTGCTGAGAAGAAGTTAAGTAACCCCATAATAGATCAAGTTGTGCTACATTACCACACCATAGCCAAGAGCTGAGCATTTTCATTCTACAGGATCTAGGTGGACAGTGTAAATGGGAGCTCTTTTAAGAAGTCACAAGGTTCGACAAACTAAAGTCAAAGCTGAATTGTAGAGTACTAAGTGTTATGTTATTTGGTTGGAGGTACGGGCAACAGAGCTGGCCTTGAGCAAGTCACATACTGAGCAACAAAAAAAACCCCAGAAACTTATTCAATTATTTATTAATTGTATACAGTTATTTTTAACTTCCTTAGAAGGTAAGACTATTTTAGTGGAAGCTCATAATAGAAGTACAGCTCTCAGGCTGTAATCAGCACAGCAAGTAAAAACTAGGGGTAGAGATGAAAATACCACCATTAATAACAAATAACTCACGCACAAGAAATGAGGAGAAAATTAATGTAGATAACAAAAACAAAAAAGCTCATTCTTTTCCTCATAAATCTATCTGAATGTATATAGGCCCAAATGCTATAATCACTAAGAGTGTTAACACATCACAACAAAATATTTCAGGGAAGTTGCTAGATGCTGAAGTGGAAAAGGGCTTATAAAACGAAGTTTATTCTTTGGCTTTTTAAAAATGTTTTTACTTAAAGCAGTTTATCACTACAAAGATCTTTATCCCTACAACCAGTCATAAATTAGAAATAAGTGTAGACTAAACTTTAACATCAGAAAAATATTATTCCTTTAAAAGATATAAAACATGAGCATTTTTTCAGTGTACTAAAATAACTGAGGCATATACAACACTCACTTTGAAAGTCTGTATTGTGGGTAAAATGATTAGCCTCTTTTAATATATATAATTTATAAATATAGAAAACACCATTCAACTTCATTAGTAACAGCTTCTTTAAATTTTACATAAACTTTAAACCATGATAAACACTCCAAAAGTTACACAATACTGCTGCTGAAATCACTACCCCTCTACAATATTTTTGTGCTATAAAAATACAACTAAGAACTTTGATAATACCATGAATATTCACCACTAAAAGGCAAATTATATATTCCCTTTTATAGCTATTCTCAGTTGTCTTGGGAAAAAAAGACATTTTTCACATTCACTTTTAACACAGCTTTGGAAATCTTAACCATTTTTTATGTATACTAAAGGAAAAAATACAACCCTAAAAGCTAATAAAACTAAAATTGTATAGAGTACTAAAATGAGGGATAGGAGTCAGAAGATAAGGGTTCAGGTTAAACAGACATTGCTGCAGTAAACATGAACACATGTAAACTGGGTATAATAATCCTTCCCCTCCCTAACTCAAAAGTGAAAGAAAAATCTTTCATTTACGATCAAGTGAAATAATGCATGTGAAAGTGCTTTATAAATGAAAAATGCTTCATAGAGTGACATTACTATTAGTAATACTACTTGTATTTTTCAACATGGTTCTCTTATATGAAGTACTTTTATAACTAACACCAGTTCTTTCTCTATCATAACCATTATACTACACTAAAATAAAGAATTATCCACCATTTTGCCGACCTCAAAGAAAATGAAAGGAAAGGTCCACTTATTTTTAGAGATTTAAGTAAGGTGTTTTTTAGGGATTTGGTAAAGCAAGAATTTTGCTTTAGATCTGATATTTAAGGTTCTATTGGTTATAAGACATTCCTAAAAAGGACAAATCAAAACTAAGTGTAGAATTTGGTATAGAGTTTTATGAGGGTTTAACACAATGAAAACATAAACCAGAACAAAAAGTTACAGTAAAATGAACACTCTCATGATACTGGAGTGCAATGATAAGGTTTCCATAGTAACAAAATGGAAAGTCAATTATGCTAACCAATAAGCAACAAACAATTGGATATTTACTATAATTTACACATCAAAGCTTGACATATTCAATTACAGAGTTGATAGTACTTATTAATATCCAGAGATAATTACCATAAATCTGTTTCTCTAGTGCTGAAATGTTCAAGACCATTTTTGATTCTGCAAATACATAATCTTAGCTCAAATTTATAAAAAGTCTAAAGCCTCTGGGAAAGGACAAAATAAGGATCTTAACTTAATCAAACTGCTTCATGAAACTGCTGAATTGTTCTATAGCTCAATATTAACAATGTATATTTTTTGCATGACAAATATACCACAAATTCTTAAATGAAGGCTCAATACTATATGTTCATCATATATCAACCTGTGATTTCTTTAATTACTGTTACACACATAATCTCAGTATACTGTTATTTTAAATTAAGACAATCATGAAAATATACACACCTTTCAGATAGCTATCCTCATTGTACCCTCTATGAAGCAAAAGAGGAAAGAAAAGAGGAGAAAACAATTAACCTAGGAAGTATGATCAGTTCTCTAGGTCTCTTACGCCCACCTTTGGCCAGCCTGTCAACCACACAACTTAAGTATTTAAAGAAAAATGAACTAATCCTAAAATGTAAATGTGACAGAAGGAAAAATTATTAAGTGTCTACTATATACCGGGCACTTTATGTACATCACTTTTTTTAATACTTACAGAAGCCCTCTGAGCCAGAAATTATCCCTATTTTTATAAGAAAACTTGTCTCATGAAGCTAAATAACCCACACAAAATTAGATAGCGAATATGTGTCAAATATGGGATTTAAATTTAAGTGTGTATGATTCCAAAACTTGAATTATCTACTAGACTAGTGATTTCAACCAGGCCTTGAAATTATTGATCAGTAAATTTCCAAAAGGAAATTTGGCAGACAGAAATAAGGTTACTGATTTATTATTTTGCCAGTTAGGATATTACTATAATTATCCTTATTATTTCTTAAGAGGGAGTACATTTTGACATCAAGAAAGGAAAGAAGTAAAGAGAAGGAGAAATGGCAAAAATTCAGAATGGAGGACAGTCCACGCTCTTACTTATAAATTGGTAACTTTGTATAAACATATATAGAATACATACTAATACAACATTGTCCTTAGTGTGAAACTATCATCCTGAACAGCACTGATCCATGACCCAACGGTTGTAACAGGCTTAAGCATCTTTAAAAAATGCACAGTTTACGGGACTAGCCCTGTAGCTGAGTGATTAAGTTTGTGCGCTCCACTTCGGTGGCCTGGGGTTCGCCAGTTCGGATCCCAGGCACAGCTCTACATACCACTCATCAAGCCATGCTGTGGTGGCAGCCCACATAGAAAAAACAGAATGACTTGTTACTAGGATGTACTGGGGCTTTGGGGAGACAAAAAAACCCAAGTTTTTTCTTAACTCAATGAGGCTTCCTTTTCTAGGAACCAATAGATAGAGTCAAGTATCTTTACTCTAACAGGTACTTCTAACTGATATAGGATCATTAGTAGATAAAAGAATCCTTCCCCTTTCTCAAAGCTTCCAAGAGAACAGGAGATTAGATAACTTTTACTGATATAGCAAGAAATAAGTTTTGCTTTTTACAAGTATATCTGCTTTCTAAGGAGGACCGATTCTTTGAAACATGTATGTTCCTTTGTTTGATGAACACTTGAGAAATTTGGCCATGCGGTTTGAGAGGAGGAATTTGAGAGAACTGAAGTGTTCTTCCTCACAGAGAGAAGAATTTGGAGTTTCCACGGCAAATAAGGTAAAAAGGATTGAGCAACAGACATGACAAAGAGGAGAGAAGAGCCAGCCATAGGACAAGAAACTAGGTATTCTATGGGAGGAAGGACTACGTGAAATACGGGTATCTTTATCAAAACCAGTTAAGTTGTTATGTGTCTATAAACATGTGTAGAAACAGAAACCCAGGAAGCAGAGGGTGCCATGAGAACTTAAGTGCCCTATACCAGGAAAACATAGAAAGCTTAGGAGATTTGGAATTTCCACAGGGTATAAGATTGCGGGTTCAAGCTTATCTTACTTAGAGCTTGAAGGTAATAAGTCAGCATGAATTTGCCCTTCAGATCAACTAGCTAGTCATCGAAAACAATCCTACCAGAAAAGCAAGTATTGGCATTGTTGAGAGAGAAGGAAAGATATAAAATAAGAGATGCTGCATAAGTGAAAGGCTGGGGTAAGAACCTGAGCAGACAGGAGATAGGCTGTGGTTACTGGAGTGGGGAGAGTCTGGGAAAAGAAGAAGCAGAGAAAAATGCCAAAAGAAGAAAGAGGCACTAGAATATAATGGTTAAGACACGTGTGCTCTCAAGGCAGAGACCTGAATTTGCATCTTGGTTCAGGCCGATTATGTGACCATGGAAAAGTTATTTAACTTCTCTCAACTTTAGTTCTCTTGCCTATAAAGTGGAGATGATAACACTATTTCAGTAGAATTGTCTTAAGGATTAAGTGAAATAACATCAAATGAATTAGTTATTATTTGTTTTTAATAATAACAAAAATTGTTACTTTTATTATTATTATTTGCTTCCATTGTATCTAGACACAGATCCTTCTGCCAGTAGAAAATTCCCCATCTCAGACTGAGAATTCAATTATTATGACTGAAGAAGGTAATAAACTGAAAATTATGTACCTGTCAAGTGGCTCTACCTAAAAAAAGGACATAATGCAGTTCTGCTCCCTCAGAAATACCAAAACAAAAGCAGAAAAAAGTTTAAAGCAATAAATATAAAATCTGGAGATTTTCAGATATGAGACTGTTATTCAATAAACATTATTGAATGTTTTCAGATATGAGAACTGTTTATTCAATAAACATTAATAAGTAGCTACTATTTACAAGTTGCTGTGCTCAGCACTACAAGGGTAGAAGATGAAGATAAGCTATATAGTCCTTTTCCTCAAAGATGTTAAGGATACAACCTAGGAGAGAAAATGAGGTAGAATACAACTACAGTGCAACGCAATATATGATTAACGTCATGAAATAGAAGATACTCTACCTAAGTTTTGAGGAGAGATTATATACAACTAGGGGAAAATAAGGAAAAAAGGAAAAAGGTAGAATCTGAATTGGGCCTTAAGAAACATTGCAGTTGACAGAATATAGCAAGAATACCTTGGAAATAGTGTGGGTTTGGTTCCAGACCACTGTAATAAAGCAACTATCACAATAAAGCAAGTCACACAAATTTTTTGGTTTCCCAGTGCATATGAAAGTTATATTTATACTATACTGTAGTCTATTAAGTGTGCAATAGCATGATGTCTAAAAAAACAATATACATACCTTAATTTAAAAAAACTTTATTGCTAGAAAATGCTAACCATCATCTGAGCCTTCAGCAATTAGTAATCTTTTTGCTGGTGGAGGGTCTTGTAAAAAACAAATTATCTTTGAAGAGCAATAAAGCGAAGCAGAAGAAAAAGAGTTATGTATGTATGTAGGCAAGGAAAAATTACTAACCATGGTGTGCCTGAAAAACAGGCTGCTTGCATGAAAAGAGTTAAGAACTAACAGGTATTTGGGGGCTACAATAATGACAGCTTTCAGCGCTGAACTAAGGAATTAGGACTATATCTCACAGGCAGTAAGGAGTCACAGAATGCTGGAGACCACTTCTGAATCTAGTAGTTGTACACAGTCTAAATAAAAATGGAATGAGACTGAAGAAGTAGAGATGGAATATCAAGATACTGTAAACATCCAAATGATAATGGGGGCCCAAACTTGGACAACAGCAAAGTTATAAATGCATTCAAGTTACATAAGTAGAAGAACCAACTCAAGAGGCTGAGACAGTACTCAAATAAAAATGACCAGCACGTTTCTAGCATCAGCAACCAGGGGAAGAATGATAACCCTCAGAAATACAGAGAACTCAAGTTTAGTACAAATCAGTCATAGAAATCGGTGATTTACTTATTCAAGCATTTATTAACCATAAATCACATGCCAGGTGCTAGGGACATAAAGATGAGTAAGATCTAGTTTCGCTACTCAAAGTGGGAGAGAAACATAAAATTTAATAATTAATTGCCATATTGGGTAATAGATTCAATAACAGGAGCTGCAAAATGGGAAGTAGGCTAATCTGCCAATGGAGCAAAACGCTACATGACCAATCACTAAATTTACTTATCAAAAATGTCTCAAGTGAAATTTTTGATTATATGGTATGAATATATTAATATAGTCAATGAATACATTTCTCTTAGAATTTTAAGGAGTGTCCAATTTGTCTAAAGTTTTTCAGGCAGATGAGCAATATTAGTATTCATAAAGTTAGAAACAGTATATGCAAAGATACAGATGTATAAAGAAGCAGTATAGTTCCAAGAACTGCAAATAGTTTAATATGACAGAGTGTAAGATACATAGTGAGAAAAATCTAAAAAGACTGATAAGGGCCAGATGATGGAAGGTCTAATATATTTTATTCCATAATCAATGGAAAGTTATTAAAAGAGTGGAAGCAGAGAAGTGCTTTCTCAAATGATTCTCCCTTCTCAGAGAACAGCCCCAGTCCCTAACTCACAGGAGAGTCCTTGCAGCCATATTGGCACATACTGGTAGGGAGAACTCCAGCCCTCCACTGCCAAAGCTGATTGGATCAGGGGTACATGCTCTGTATGGGGTCAATCAGTTTTCCCATCCAAGAATTTAGAATTGTGGCACAGAATAAGTGAGTTAGCTGTGGGCATTGGACTTGTAGAGTTAATGTAAATTCAGAAGTTAAGAGTGCCATTTGGGGACCATGTGAAAGGAGAATGAGTATATAAAGCAGTATACATTCTTAAAGAAGAAGAGATACGAGAACATGTAGCCCTACAGAGAGAACAAGCCTCCAGTACTCATGGGATCTGGCTATATACACCACCCTTGGGTTAAGTAGATATCCCTGGCTTTCCAATAAACTCAATTTTTGTTTAAGCTAATTTAAATGGGTTTCTATTTCTTGTAAGTCTGACAAAACAAGGTGATTAATTCTGGTGGTTAATCAGAAGAATAAATTAGAGGGGAAATAGTCTAGAAACAGGTAGAACATTTAAACTAGGAAAGGAGTTATCAAAAGACAGCAATATCGGAGCCGGCCCGGTGGTGCAGTGGTTAGGTGCACACGTTTCACCCCAGTGGCCCGGGGTTCTCTGGTTCAGATCCCGGGTGCAGACATGGCACCGCTTGGCAAGCCATGCTGTGGTAGGCGTCCCACATATAACGGAGAGGAAGATGGGCACGGATGTTAGCTCAGGGCCAGGCTTCCTCAGCAAAAAGAAGAGGATTGGCAGCAGTTAGCTCAGGACTAATCTTCCTCAAAAAATTTTAAAAAAAAGACTAATAGTAGCAAACAGAGGCAGATAGGATGGGGAAAAAAAGTAACCAATATTGTGCAGGGTCCATGAAGATTAACTAATTAATTTATTTATATTTTTTTTTATTTTTTAAAGATTGGCACCTGAGCTAACAACTGTTGCCAAACATTTTTTTTCTTTCTGCTTTCTCCCCAAATTCCCCCAGTACATAGTTGAATATTTTAGTTGTGGGTCCTTCTAGTTGTGGCATGTTGGGACGCCACCTCAGCACGGCCTAATGAGAGGCACCATGTCCGTGCCCAGGATCCGAACCGGCGAAACCCGGGGCCGCCCAAGCAGAGCGCATGAACTTATTAACCACTCGGCCACAGGGCTGGCCCCCATGAAGCTTAATTTAAACGAAGAGTTTCAAGAAGCTGAAGCAGTATCAATTGCATCTAAGGACTAGAAGGAGCAGGAGGTCAACTGAGGCTTTTAAGATAATAATTTCAATAGAATAATTGAGACAGAAGTCATATTTGAATAAGAAATAAATGGCAGAAAACATGTGCAACTAAGAAATTCCTTTGAAGGAATGTGATGAGTAAAAGAAAGAAATCTGGGGGCCAGCCCCATGGCCAAGTAGTTAAAGTTCCATGTGCTCTGCTTTGCTGGCCTGGGGTTCACAGGTTCGGATCCCAAGTGTGCACCTACTCCACTCATCACTCAAGCTGTGGTGGCATTGCACATGCAAAGGAGAGGAAGATTGGCACAGATGTTAGCTCAAGGCCAATCCTCCTCAAGTAAAAAAAAGAGGAGGATTGGCAATGAATGTTAGCTCCAGGCAAATCTTCCTCACAAAATAAAAAGAAAGAAAGAAAGAAATTTGGGAATACAATAGTATTAAAAAAAGAGTATACTTTTAAAAAAAGGGGTCATTGATGTGAACTTATCCTTAGGTAAAGAGTCAGGGGAGAATGAAAGCCCCATTCTACAAGAGTGAAATGATATTCCAAAGGAAGCAGAAGTCCAGGAAAGGATAGCCTTAAGAAGGTCAATTTTTTCTTAAAATTGGTTACGAAAAAACAAAAAAAAAATGACAAAAATCCCAAGAAATCTTAAAGTAGGGAGAAGAAAAGTTGAGGAAACTCACATTCCTGAATACTGTGTATCATTCAGTACAGGCAATGACTGGCCAGTGATCTGCTGAGAACAAAGGAGCAAGACTACGTTGGATGACTTATGAAAATATAAAAGGTTTGAGCCACAAGTGCAGTGTGATGGAGAGTTAACAAGAAGTCAGTCAAGAATCCTACTGACCCAGAGTTTCAGGGAATACAACAAAAAACAGAATCACAAACTGGCACTATCAGGGAAAAGTAAGCTACTAATGATTTAGGTGAGGATAACCTTAGGTATAGTTTATTACATAACCTAGTATGATGTCACCTTAACTTCTAACTTGCAAAAATTAAATAACGCTATTCAGAAATGTTTCTGTCCTAAAAACTGAAAAGTGTTCTGTTTTAAATTTACATTATAAGAGATTGATATACTTCAAAATATTTTAAAAATTAAAAAATAACACAGATTTTCATTTTACTCCATATTCAAAGATCAACTCCAGATCTAATGACTTAAATGTTAAAAATAAAACTTTAAAACTCTTAGTAGAAAGCACAGGTGACTATTTTTTAGACTCAGAGTAAGGAACAATTTTCTAAACAAAAAGCAATTACAATAAAAGAAAAGATTGATGAATTTGACTAAAATTAAAATTAAATCTTTTTCATCAAAAGATACTACAGCAACGACAAAAACTGCATTTAGGATTCCAGGTTCATAAACACTAGTAAATTCTATAAGATAAGAATAGTATTTTCTGTTTCATATCCAATATTAAATGATTAACTCCAGCACTTTACTGACAAGCTACGAACATAACTGAATAACCAATTCACATAATTCTATACTTGTAATACACTGCCCTTCAAACAAAAGAATAAAATATCAATAATAACTAATATATAGTTTGCACTGAAGAGATACAGACTGAGAAAAACGAGTAGTTGATGAGATATTTACATATGTAATTTTCACTTTTCTTTGCTTCTAAATTCACTTTTTAATTGAGTGACATTTGAGTGCTAGAATGTGTTAAGCAATACAATATTTTACACAACTTCTATGGTTGCTTATTTGCACAGTCTGTGAATCCATGACTCATAAACTGTATAACTTTACCTTTTCTATACCAAATCTAGAACAGGTATTAAGAGCAGGCTTGCTGATCACAATGATGTACAAGATTCTGAATATTTGTCAAAAAAGTAAAACATTTAAAACTATCCCTCCCACAAACTCCCTAAAAGAAAGTGAAAAGATAAGTTACAAACTGAGAGAGGGCATTTACAACATACACAAAGGATTAACATGAAGAATATAAAAAATTCTTATAAATCAATTAAGAAAAACAGAAAAATAAGTAAGAGCCATGAACAGGAATTCCACTGAAGAGGAAACAGAAAAGGCGACTAAACATAAAAAGAAATGTTCTACAACAATGATGATCAGGAAAATGTAAATCAAGACCACAATGACATACTATTTTACACTCTTCTGATTTGGAAAGATTAAAAGGACAATATCACACATAAGAAAGGACAGATAACCAAAGGATCTTTTATGTCTTACATATCGCTGATATGAATATAAACTGGCACAACCACAATGGAAGTTGGGAATCATCTCCTAGTGTTGGGCATTCATCTACCCCGGGAGGCAACAATTTGTACTGTAGATATATAATTAATAGAAACTCATATATGTACAATACGAAAACTGCACAGAATTCCACAGCAGCATTGTTCACAATTACAAAAACTACAAAATAATTAAATGCCCAATGAGGGAGAGTGAGTGGAGAAATATTCAAATATCAAAGAAGGAGAGAGTTGATGATTAGTTTACTCAATGGAATATTATACAGCAATTAAAATGACTGACTATAGCAAGATGCAATAATATGGATAAATCAGCAATAATGATTTGGAAAGACTGTATTTAACACAATTATATAAGAACAACTAAAATAAAAGATAAATCTTTTAGAATTATATATCCAACAAAACTATATACAAAGAAAGCAAGAGAACAAACACAGGACTCAAGACGATGATTATGCTGGCTGACAAGAAGGTGGAGGTAGGAGGAAGGAATGGAGAAAAATCACACACAGGCTAAGTTCCTAGCTTTTGGGGGGAGGTAGGAAGTGAGTTATAGTCTATGAGTGCTTATTATAATGATACATAGATGGATGGATAAGGATTAATCCAATGCAGTGTACCTAAGGTGTAATAATACCTCCCTGGAGAATCACTAAGGTAGCAACTACAGGAAAGGGAAAACAATATGATTTATGTGCAAGATAGATGATATTCAGCACATGTATTGAGTGGTAAGTATGTCTTCTCAATCTAAAATAAATTCCAAATTCTGTCATAACAACCTTCCAATAAATTAAGGTGTTCGTGAGCTAGGGCAGTGAAGCTTTAACCAATTAGACAAAGTTACCACTGCCAAGTTTCTAAAACAGATAAATCCTAATAATGGTATATGTTATGCAATTCTCACGTATCAGTTCATCTTTATAACATGACACCAACATTTACCTTCAAATCTAAGGTATTTATTATCAAATACATTCTTCTTAGGCTTTCCTATTCTTCATTTTTAACAGACAATATTTATGTACATAATGTTACATAAATTTAATTCTTGTGAGATTGTGAAAAACTGAATGTGACAATAGAGCTATTTTCAAATAAGATTTCCTTAGATAAAATTAAGAGAAACGAGACATGTGTCAAGATAAATGTTCTCTATTTCCGCTCTTCTAAGACATTAGAAGTTACTTTTTCTTAGTATGTTTTTCCCATTCAAAATTGTAAAGTTTAAAGCTTTTAACTAGTTTTCAAATTTCTAACTTTGCTCCCAACTTTGCATATCAAAAATTAATCATATTAAATGTTATGATTTTGTCATACTGTAGTCCAAGTAAAATTGGTTTTTGAAATAGAGTAGACATTGACAATTGTTCAACACAGTACATTTTACTAGGAAATAATGCAGAATTAACTACTCTGTTCGAATATCAGGTTTGCTTCTGGAAATAACATTATTCGAAGTGATATTCACCTCTACAAACTACTACTCCACTCTTCCCATTTGTTTAAAAGTAGACACATAGGAATCATCTAATAAAAGGCATGGAAATTTACTGTTGCCAAATTTGAAAAGCAGAAAGAGGAGAGCCCAAGGAATCAGATGCAAAGATCTGGTGTAAAGAGACAATGCTTAGAAGGTGCCCCAACCGCTCCCTATTTCAATATTGATCATATGTGAATAGTAAGAGTTGTAGGAGACGAGAACTAATCTCTATTATACTAATCAGAGATGATGGAAAAACATCCAACATAGAGCCACAATTTTATAACACTAGTTTCAGCACAGAGACTTTTACATAGGTAGTCAAAAAATATTCGGCAAGTTATTTAAGGATATGCCGTATTCAATAAAGTACTCAGCATTCTATAAGAATAGGAATAATCGAATCTAAGCTGAAAAACCACACTGTATTGATTTATTGTTCAAACAGTTGATGCTAGGTATCACTGTTGTCTAGTACTAAGTCTATGCTGTATTCTCCACTTTTCTTAACTGTACCTCAAAGTACTGACTCAAAATCAAAATATTCTGAAATTTAAAAAAGTCAATTAAGCTAGCTAGATCCACTTATCTAGAAGTAGTGGCAAAATTTTCTTAACCTCTCACTATTTCTATCTTAAAACTCTATGAACCTCATTTCTCTTTAGAATTCTAATAAGTAAAATGGGATAAAGAAGGGAGGAAAAATATCAAATCAATATGTTGTACACCTTAAAGTTACACATGTTCTATATTAAATATATCTCAATTTTAAAAAAGGGAGGAGAAAGAGGAAATGGACTCAAATACCATGGGACTTATAAGTTGGGAAATGTTGTCAGTTTTCTCTGAGTGACAGAACTATGAGCACCTTTTACTTCCTGTGTGCTTTTCTGCACTTTCTAGATTTCCTACAATGAACGTGTATTACCTTTATAACTCGAGAAAACTGTAAAATCTGCATTACCCATTCTGTGTACTTTCTCATCCCTGTCTAGATTCCTCCAATCCACTTTAAAATCTTAATCCTTCCAACAGAGAAACCTTCCCACTTTACAGTATCACTACAAAATTAGACATCACCTCCTCGTTTCCCATCAAATGGGTAAAATAGCAGTGTGCTATAGATAGGTATGACATAAGTAGTGCAGAAATCCCTTCTGAACTTTTCAAGGGAATATTTTTGGGACAAGGGATTAGAAATGTAAATTAAAGAAAACTATGTAATTTCTATGTCAGTGATTATGATCAACTTCTCTTAGAACAGTCAAGACATTTCTCAGCCTAGGTAATAAATGGAGCCTTCTTATCAAAGTACTGAGTACCTACTAAGCGTGAAACACATAGCTTCACTACAGATGAGCTTAAAATTTTAAAGTAAAGTTTATCTTATGGATAGTCTACAGAGAAATGTAAAATCTTTTGGAAGGTTTTGCACAAAGACTTGACAACTTTCACCAGAAGTAGTAATTGTCAAATGAAAATCTGCAAAAAGGTTATTTGTACTGTTAGCCTTTATAAAATACAACACCTTATTCACAATAATAATGCACTGCTAAACTAAAGACTACCAAATAGAATGTGGAAAGCATTTTTCCTTGTTGTAGAGGAACTTAACAAGTAGTATATGTATATTAAAGTTAACTTTGGTTAATTATATCTTTGGCCAATTTTTAGAAAGTTCACACATCTATAACTCGGAATGCAAAACATTTATGGGTCCAGAGAAATGAGGAAGCTTAAAGAATGATGTAGTGGGAAACTCTAGAGATACGAATTCTAACTCAGACTTATACAGTGTGACCACAAACAATTCACTTAACATTCCTGAAGTAAGTGTCCTGATCTGCAAAATGGAAATACCACCGACCTTACTGCATTGTTGTGAAGATTATATAAGATGTACAGGGTACCAAGTACAATGTCTGACGTATAGAAAATAATCAATAAATGTTATTTGTACTCTCTTCTAGAAAGTGAAAGCCATATCCTGTCATCTTTATCTCCTCCAATATAGCTTTGGTAGATAATCAATAAATGTTTCTTGAAATGAATCCTGTAACTTAAAGCTAACTACCTCAACCTTCCACGCAGGCAAGTCACCTCTACCTAAATAAATTCTGCTGAGAATGGAATTTAAGATTCTCAACCCAACGTTTTATTAGGCATTTTGATGAAGATGAATCTCCAATAATTAACAAGGGAACTTTATTAGTATGCTACTCAATATTTGGGTCAGAATTCTACAAAATTACTGCTGTAGCCAACATTTTCATTTCGAGATTCTTTATATAGCTTTCATTAGTCCAGTTTCCTTAAAAATAAACTTTAATTTATTTAGCCTCAGAAAGTATCTCACTAAGTTTCCCACTACACTTCAAATAAAAAAGAGAACAGGACACAAAAGTTAGTTGTGAGATAAAAATTAGAAATTGCCAATTAAGTTCATATTTTTAAACAGCCTATTTTTATTTTTGCTACAGCAAATATTCTTCCTTACACATTGAACCTTCTAGCCATCAAAGTCTGTGTGTACTTTATTAATGATTCCTTGTTTAACAAGCCTCCTAAATTACTAGCAACAGTTAGAAACATTATTCCACAGAAATATTACAGTAATTAACAAAACAAAGTACTGTTGGGTTTCAGATTTTCTTTGTTTTGCCTTTCCACAACCAATGGTTATTAATAAGCCAATTCCAGCTCAAGCAGTAAAGTATTTTAAATTCTGCAATGTAATTTGAAAAATAATTTTAAAATGTTGGGTGTACAATGTTTCTAAATAAATAAGTATCACTTAAATTAAAAGTAAGTTGTAACGTGTAACTTTCAGAGTGAGACAGGTATTCCTGAGACAAGATAATGGCAGAGTAACAATTTTAAACTACTAAACACATTTTAAAACTTGCTACATAAATTACTATTTAAATACTTAAATTCTGTATGGTAGAGAAGCATTAAGAACTTCATATTAACTTTTCAATTTAATAAATTCAAATAACTCAGAAGCTTTTAAAAACTGGTTCTTCAAACAAGAGCGATAAATACTTGGTCACTATATACCAGTTTCATGACCAATGAAATAAAATGTGTGAATAGATGGATATAGTTAGTCAAGCAAATTTCATCACTATTTATCTTAAGTGCTGATATAAATAATTATTTTAACGAACATGATAAAGTTTAAATGCAGTAACTTTTATTAGAACTGGGAGTCAAATACACCAAGAAAAGTGTCCTGGATATACATGACAACTTATAAGGTAACACTTAATAAAAACTATCTTTTTTCTGGAGAGAGTTACATTTTACTTTACTTAAAAGTCTAACTTTAGAGTAGGTGTTCCCCTACTTTGGTCCCATTTTTTAAACACTCATGTTTAAAATTACTTTGACTTGCCGCCTTGATTTTGTCAAAATTGATCTTATTAAAAGTCCCAAAATGTTATATTTTAATACATGTGAAAACATAGTTTTAGGTCCATGCCAAAATAAGTGTCTTTTATGCCAACTTTCTATAAAATACAAATAAGGATGCCAAATACTTGATAATTCTAAAGCCACTCCATTCAAACAAAAATGTTCCTGTCATTTTCATGGCTTTTTCTCAGTCAGAATTAAAGTATGCTTTTTATATCTCAAGACTAGGCAATGGAAAGCATTTCCCATGTGCCTCAAATAAACTTCATTTTAAAAGCTCATGTAAATTAATAAAACAATAAATTTCATTCATATAGCAAATGTGGTATGCTTTAAGACTTCCTCATAAATGGCGAAGAGTAATTAAAATACTATATAGTAACTGTTCAATGATATGAAAATTCAGCTTTGCATTTCCAAAGGATTCCAAATTTTCAACAGATCATTGTTACACCGTGTTGAAATATGCATTTTTTTGGAGGAAATATCAAGTGTTATAAGAATGCCTTCAAGCTTACATCTAACTGCACAATAAACCAAACTGATACAGCAATCAATCAATAAAGACATTTAAACAGCCAAAAATTTAGAAGCAGGTGCAATACTTAATTCTGACATCATCAAGAATTAACTCCTCAGAGTGTGTAGATTCTTTTAAAAAAGAATTAACTGCCCAACACACAAAAATAAATCTAAGTATAGTATTTTTTCTTCTTTTAATTCCCAAGTCAATCTTTGAGTAGCTAGAAGACTATATTTAAACAAACCAAAATAAATTCAAGTCAAAAGACGAGCATGAAATTTTAATCCAGATGTAAACATCTCTAGGACACCTCGAAGTAATGAAAAATAAACCCAACAGGGTAGCGTAGGTATCCTTGTACATCACAGAGACCTAAACACAAAAACCGTGCCTACATCATCAAATATTTAGCTGGAAATGGGAAAGAATAATATTGCTACTCGACATGGACTTCACTAATGAAGAGACCTATTTTGTTCTCATCTTCTGCAGGCATTCGGTGCACAACATTTTCCCTTAGTCGACTGCTTTCTTATTTGTAAACAACTTCTGTAGCTCTTTCTCTGGGGTTCAAACAGGAGGGAAAATGAAAGTCTGAAGGCATCAGCATATGAGCTTCCGGATCTGACCGGGCAGGGAGCAGCTGAGACAGGAGCTGGGAGTAGCTGAGAAGAGGACCTTATAGCTATCGCTTGGTAAAAAAAGAAAAAAGGTAGCCCTCAAATTTGAGGAAAGAAATGCAGTCACCTGAAGAGGGCTGGTGAAAGTGAAGCAGGCATTTGGTGAGACACGCTTTCGTTAAAAAAAAAAAAAAAAAAAAAGAACTTGTCTGGGGGCTGGAAGTTATGGGGGCGCTCTTTGTGCGGAGTCCGAGGGGAAGGGGAGGGACGAGAAAACAGCCTGAGAGTCATTCAAAGGAGGGTAAGGAGCGGCGGACAAGGGAAAGGCGGGGCCGGCGGCGGGCGGAGGGAGGGCGGGAGGGGGCGACAGGGGCGGCCGCGGGCGGCTGACACCCGGGAGGGGGCGGGGAGCTGGCCGCTCCCGGCACCGGGGAGAGCCGACTCGGCTGCAGGCAGCCCACAGGGACGGGTCCCGCTGGTAGGGAGGGTCAGCTCAAAGCGGTGGCAGGCCAGGCTCCGGCGCGGGGAGAGGGTCCGGCTCCCGAAGGAAGCGGCTCTCGAGTGACATCCCCGAGTTTCCGCACTTAGCGGCTTCGCTCGGCCCGCGACCCTGCGCCAGACTTTCCGCGCTCAAGGCGCCGGCGCGTCCCGCCCGGGCCGCGGCCTTACCTGCAGCTCCGTGAGCAGGATCTCCGCCCGTTCGGGGTTGGACGCCATTGCGCTCCGCTCTGGACTCCGCACCTGGACGCGGCCGCCGCTGGCGAAGGGAGAAGGCGGGACGGGAGCCGGGTGGGGGGTGAGGAGCGGGGAGAGAAGAAAAAAACCTAGAGCTTCATGGAGGCGCAGCCCCTGCTGGAGGCGCGGCTTATTCCACCCGGTTCATGGAGAGCGGCGGGGAGCGAGGGCACTCGTAGCGGGCTCGCCCTCGCCGCCCGCTCGCCCGCTCCGGACTCTGCTCTCTCAGTCGCTCCCTCTGGGCGACGCCAGGAGCCGCCTTAAGCCTCTCGGTGCGGGGCACTGCGGCCGCGGCGGCAGCTCCTGCTGTCGCACCATTTGGCTGTCACCGCGTCGCAAAAGCGGTCTCGCTTGGCGGCTGTCAGGACACGTGACGGCCGCGGCCACCGCCTCCCGCCGGGCGGGAGAGGAGGAGCGGAGGGGCCCCCGGGGCGGGAGCGGCGCGGGGGCGGGGCGGCTTCCGACCGGCTCGGGGGCGGGGCAGCCGTTGGCCCCGGCGGGGGTGAAAACGAGGGGAAAGGACTGGCCTCGCGTCTCTCGGGGGGCGGGAAGAGGAAGAAAAAAACACACGCCCGCTTTCCTGATGCGTTTACGGGCCCCACCGTGAAGGCTAGCGTTCGGGAGCCTGCTGCTGCTGTTGTTTTCCCCAGTGCCGCTTTCTCTTCTGTTGCCGAAGTTTAGGCCTAACCTAAACGGGCCGCTTCCTAACCGCCACCAACCAGAGTTTCGGGACTCAAACCTTACAGATTACTCCCCTGCCCCCATCAACCCAAGCTATTAATCTTGCTTCTTGCTCGCTCCACCATAGCGCATCTTCCCACCAGGAAGGGGCACAGCTGGCTACACCGGGGTGTGTCTGTACTTTTCAAGAAATGTAAGCAGCTCGCGATCTCTGGCAACTTGTAAAGCACAGCCTTTAAGTGCTGTGTATTTTCGCAAGCGCTGAACTACTGTGGTTTGGGCAGTAGAAGTCTATATAGAGTTTAGAATTTAATTAGCTGGCCTCCTGAATTGTTTTTAACTGAATCTAAACTGAAGGAGGTGGGGTGGGATCAGCCCACGAATGGAAAAAAAGCCAACTTTCCTTGGTGTGATGAACATCCAAGCTAACCTATTAGTAACATATAGCTAAGTCGTGTAAGTTTAGGTTTAAAAAATGACACTAGTATTCAGGAATGTCAATAAAGTTTCCAACAGGTAGCTTTTGTTTGAGCAGTGAGTGGATATTCTAGGCAGCTGCCTAACTTTTCATTATTTGAGGCTGAAATACAATAGCTTTCTCAAAAGCTACTTGGAGAAAGTGCTAGGGGTTGTTTAGTTAGATAGCTACTTGAGGAAGGGCTTAATTGGCATACTTCTAAAGAGGTATAATAGTATGTATTTCTCTTACATTCCACATAAGATCTGTTGGACTGATGCTAGGACTTAAGTTTATCTTTTTGTCTTCTCAATTCTCATGCATTACCTTGACAAACATTCATTGAAGGTCCAGAGTTCTGTGACCATGTTTTCTGAGCTCCAACTCATGATATGTGATGAGGAATTTTTCTGGTATGTACTTTAAAGTTTTACAACTGTTTATATGTTTAATGCATTGCCTTGGTTGAAAATGATAATTAACATATATGAAATAACAACACTTGGAAAAGCCAAGATATAATTGCCCTCCCTGGTATCTAAGAGCCAGACAGTGTTCTAGGCCCTGGAGTTACAGCTAGGATTGAGAAAGAGTCTTTGTCCCTGGAATGATTGGGTCTTTGGAGAAACAGACTTGTGTCCAAACAACTATAATGCAATTTTAAATGGTAGGCAAAGAATGTTAGGGAAGCACTGCATTTAGATATATATACATATGCATATATGTTTTGTGTGTGTGATAAAAATATATATAACAAAAATGTACCATTTTAACAATTCTAAGTGTACAATTCAGTGGCATTAAATGCATGCAGATATATGTTGCTTATTTTTGCCTTGCCTTACTCCAAAATGGGTTTGAGATCTCTGGCATGCACATAGTAGGTTCTTAATAATGATGGAATTAAAAATTACCTATGTAAGGACTGAGCATTACAGTCCATGAGCTTTCTTTTTAAAAATAAATTTAGATATGAGAGAATGTTCACATTTTAGCACCATGGAACTTTAGAACTAGAGGAGACTTAAAATGACTACCCTGACTCTTATCATAGGTGGAAGAAAGTAAGCCGTAATTTACCTAACTAATTAGGAGCATGGCAACATTATTACCCAGTGGCAGAGATGGAGACTAGAACCCAACTCTCCTAATGGCTGATCCCATGCTGGTTTTAACCTACGCCATGCTGTCGTAGTACTTTAACATAGAATCCTCATTTCAACTGAACTGAAATCATTATAGTCCATCAAATTTTTTGCCATAGGAAAATACTTCAAACTTTACATATTTCTAGTCTAAAATAAGTACTGGTAATAATTTTAATTTTATAGATCACGTGTAAATATAAGCAACAAACAAAAAGTTTTTAAAGTTATGGGAGTTATATCTGAGATTAGTTATGCTGGGGAAAGTAGTACAATATAAAAGGGAGGCCAAGACATTATAAAAACAGCTTGAGAATCTGAAAAATGTGATGATTTAAACAGTAAATTAGTTTAAAGATAAAAACTACTATCCAGCTCACAGTCTCTGTTCAGGAAAAAAAAAAAGTAATAGGACACAGAACATACTTATCAGAGTGAAGCACACTTGAAATAGTTTTAATGGAAATCCATATCATGTTAATTCAGATAAGCTGTAGTCAGTTCCTATTTGCGAATGTTTTTAGGGAATCCTAACTACAGTTCACCTCAAGTTATGTTCTAATTTATATTAATAGTAAGACAGATGAAAGATTTTTTTTTTTTAAAGATTTTATTTTTTCCTTTTTCTCCCCAAAGCCCCCCGGTACATAGTTGTGTATTCTTCGTTGTGGGTTCTTCTAGTTGTGGCATGTGGGACACTGCCTCAGCGTGGTTTGATGAGCAGTGCCATGTCCGCGCCCAGGATTTGAACCAACGAAACACTGGGCCGCCTGCAGCGGAGCGCGCGAACTTAACCACTCGGCCATGGGGCCATCCCCATGAAAGATTTTTTTTAACAAACGTCCATGTAAGAAGTTAAAGACCTCAAAAATATCTGGATTGTATCACCACATACTAGCCATGTCAATTCTTCTTGACCTAGATCTTTCAGGAAACTGGGTGGACACAATAGAACATGTTCAAGTTTAGCCAACTAGATTCTGTCTCCAAGAGTCTGGAAATAGAGCATTGAAATGCTGATCAATTGGTGGCCCTAAAGTGGGGAGTTGTTGTGGTTCTAGGGCTAGAATGTCCATTTTCTGCCATGTGTACAAAGATGCAGGAAAAGCTGCTGTTTGGAAAGCACTGGGAATATAATGCTTAGCAAGGCATGCCTGGTCTCTGTCTTCATGGAATCTATAGTTTAGTTAAAGAAACATGATGACAAAGAAGGTGAATTCAGGATACTTTGAATACAGGTCCGGCAATCCTTTCCTGGGTACTTCACATTTAAGCTGAGATCTCACTGGTGAATAAATGTTAACTGGGCAGAAAAGGGTGTAAAGAACTTTCCAAGGAAAGAGAATAACATAGATAAATGTTCTAAAGTGAAAGGGAGCATCGTATGTGAGTACTGAAAGGCCACTGGGGCTATAGCAAAGAGATGGAGCAATAAGCAAGAGCTTATAGACCATGTGTATCAGTTAGGAGAGGCTAGGTTGTGCTGAGTAACAAATGACTCCAAAAATCTCAGTGGCCTACAATGAGGTTTATTTATCTTTCATGCTACATGTCCACCATGGCTGTGCTTCATGTCATCTTCACTCTGGACTCAGGCTGACAGAGCAGTCTCTATCTGGAATGTTGCCACTGTCATGACAGAAGGATAAGAAAAGTGGTAAATTGCCCACTGGTTCTTGAAGCGTATGCTCACATTTCTTTCACTTTTCATCAGCCAAACCTTTGCCATGCCCGAAAGCAACAAGAAGCAGGGCATACTCCAACAGAAGGGACACCACAATGAAGGGCACTGAATGTGGGTGAATAGTAATTCAGTTCCACACCATGTTTAAGATTTTGATGTTTCTTTTAGGAGCGATGGAAAACCGTTGAATAAATTTTCCATTTTTAACAAATCATTCTGGTCATGTTGATGAGAACAACAAATTATAATTGGGCAAGAGTGGATTGGGGAAGAAAAATTAGGAGGTCATTTCCGTTTTCTAGGCAAAAAAGGATAGTACTTTAGACTAGGGTTGTGACACTGGAAATGGAGAGAAGCCAATAGATTTAAAAGATGGGAGGATCTAGTAATGTGCAGAGAAACAGAGGTGAGAGACTGTGTGGCCCCAGGATGGTGGAAGAAATGTGGCCAAATTGGTTCCTGATGTCTTACCATTTGCTGGCTCCAGTCTTTTGGGAAGTTAAGCTACTCTATGGTCTGTTTGTTCTTAGGTTTCCTGTGTTCTCCTAATAAGTCTCCCTTTTTGCTTAAGTTAGTCTGTGTGTGTGTGTGTGTGTGTGTGTGTGTATTCTCAAGCAAATAGCCCTAAGACATTAAGCCAAGGTGAGAACCATCAGAGAAAGAGTGACACCACAGTCCTGGCTATTGGGTTGAAGTAGTTAGGACAGCAATAGAGTTTAACTAGTGCTGTCTCCTCTTCCAATGACTCCTTCTCTATCCAATCTACTTATTATTCCCAAAAGATCCTGATACCAGCAAATGTACAAATTATAAACAATGAGTATTTGTTATACCCAGTGTGAACCTTCCCACAGCAGTTTGTTGATACATCTATTTGGGCACTTAAATTTCTTCTTTGTGGATTCATCGTGTACAATCTTGTTCTCCTGCTAGACTTAAAGCCACCAGAGAGGGTCCATGTGTCTTTTATGTGGCCTAGTATAGTATCTCTTATGAGTAGATATTGTGTGTGTATGTGTGTGTATTTCTGTATATATTACAGAAATATTTTAGGATAACTGTCAGCTAGGAACTCCCTCTCTCTCGGAAAATTAGGTAAGCTTGCCTTGAGTGCCCAGTTTAGTCAACTCTAAAGTCAAGGGCCTCTGTTTCCCACTATCCTGTTTTTAGGACTCTCTGACAGGTTGTTTAACATGCTTGCCTGCTTCTGTCTTCCTCCACAAACACTCCTGCAACACTCCCCCGCTGCCTGTGTGCCTTGCTTCTGAGAACATTGATACAGACCTGAAGCTCAACCCATGACCAGTTACCTCCAACTGTCCTCAAGCATTTATGAATTCATTTATTTGGTACCAAAGATTTAAGAGGGATCACACGATAAAATATGATGCCTTTTACCCTGATGTTGGGTCTGCTCCTCTTTTTCTATCCTCAGTAGATTAACAAGCAAACCCTGCTCCTTTCCCAGGCTATTACAGTTTGATTGCACTCAGGTCCTTCTGATTCTCAACTGTTTTCTCCAAACAAGTTATTTGGAAATTTCCCCCAAAGATATACAATGTTCTCCTGAGAGGGATACCAGAAAATGCCATTTTCTTAGCTTGGTACATAATCATCAAATGAATGGTAACATTTTGAATTTTATGTATTTGAAATAATGAAAAAGAAAGTATGTTTTAACCACCATTGAGTAGTTGAACTTTTTGTTCTAACCCTCAGGATCCCTTCATACTCTTAAAAATTATTGAAGACTCCAAAGAGCTTTTGTTTATGAGGGTTATATCTTCTGATGTGTACTATATTAGAAGTTAAAACTGAAGAATTTTTAAAACATAAGCATATACAAACAATTTCGTTAGCCATCAGAGTGCTGACCTCATCCCATGTCACATGGCCTCTGAGACACTCTGCCTTCCACCTGTGGAAGAATAAGAGTGAAAAAGTCAAGTAACATCTTAATATTATTATGAAAATAGGCTTGACCTTGCAGACCCCCTGAGCTGCACTTTGAGAACTCCTATTCTAACCTATAAGTCTGCCTCTGGTGTTTCCAGATTAGTACAGTTTCTCTACGTGTGAATACGAGAATGTGATCTCTGTGCTTCCAGAGTTTGAGATCTACTAGCATGCCAAAATAATTACTACAAGCTTCTGAGCTTTTCAAGTGAAACATTAGTGTGGTACATGAGAAATTTTAGCCATCCTTGTCAAAATTAAAAAGGAATACAGCTATGAAGAAGTTTATGTAATACATGACCATCTTACTACTAGTGCTTCCTCTGGAGGAAAACTCTTCTGCAACTGTAAGATGGCGATAAAAATCAGTAGGTATAAAGAACTTAATATTGGTCATACTAAACATTTTAAAGGGTTTAGTACGTGGACAACAGGGAAGTGGCTTTCCCTACCGTCATTGTGCATCTACTATCTGAATTAGGGTAAAGCTAAACATTTTGTAACAGAGACACCAAACACTACGGTTAAAAGAACATAAAATCTGTTATTCCCTTATACACAGGATTGCACAAAGTCAGCAATCCAATTTATCAGATTGGCTGTACTCCATGAGGCCATCCTGGGCCCCAGGTGCTTTCTGCCTTACTGCCCTACCATCCACCATGGCATTATTCTCAACTGCATGATTGAAGCTGGGTCAAGGAACTCCGTGATCTACCCTGTGGGAAGGAAAAGACAGCATGGGTGATCATATGTCCTGTGTCTTAAGGCCCAGGCTCAAGATTAGTACAAATCATTTCTGCTCCCGTTCCATTGTGAGAATGTAGTCTCAGCCTCAAATGAGGCTGAGTAATATGCCCTCTGACTAGTCATGAGCCAAGCCACAACTCTGGTACTAAAGAAGAGGGGCAGGGTGGATTTTGCTGGATAATTCATAGTATTCATCACATAGACTTTTTAGTCAATGATTTTTGCCGTCAGCAAAGTGTTCTACTTCTCAGGCTTTAAAATGCAAGCCCCAAATCTGTAACTATCAGATTCTCTAGGGCCTAGAGTAAATACATTGATTGCATTGGTTTTAAAAAGAAGACCATAAATTCTTTGACACAGCAAGTGTTTCTATGTTAAAACGGTTGCTGTCTTAGAATACTCCCTCTCAGCTTGTGTTTTCTTAGAACCTAGCCACCATTCTGAGAGAAAGCAAAGCCTCATGGAGAGGCTATATGTAGGTGTTCTGGTCAACAGTCCCAGCTGGGCCCAGCCTTCAAATCATTCCAGACAGGTGAGTGAAAAACTATCTTGGTAAAAGATCTTCCAGTCTCAGCTCTTCCAGCCCCCATCTGTTTAAGTCACCAGCTGTTGGTATCATCCTATTTGAGACCACAGACATCATGGAAGGAGACAAACAATCCCTGCTGTGCCCTGTCCAAAGTCCTGAACCATAGAATTTGTGAGCATAATCAAGTGGTTGGTCTGTTTATTTGTTCTAGGGGTGGGAGGAGCAACAGACATAGCAATGGATAACTGGGACATATATTCCAAGCTAGATATTTGGATAAGCCTTTTTCTCAACCTTGCCATTGATAGAAGTTTTCCGAAATATTTAATTTAAATTTTCTAAACTGATCAATTAAAAACAAAGTATAGCTTTTACAAGTCATTCACTTATTTGACAATATTTATGGAGGCCTTCCAATTTACTATTATCTGTAAACCACACACCTTAGGACCCAGTTATATTCACTCTTACGTTTCCCAAGAAGATTTTGACCTTCTTGAGTGAAAAATATATATATGTCAGACTTCTGTAATCTCCACAGCATCTAGTATATGTAAAGCTCGTTGTGAGTAGAAAGTACTTGATGAGAACTTGTTTGGTTGATAATAATTTTTTTATTTATAATGGAAGTGTATATATGTACCCTTTCTTCATGCTCATACATACAGCTTATTCAGGTATTGCTGAGAAGATGTGTATTTTCTAATTAAAAATAAGAACTGCTAGTTATAAGTACTTATAAAATATAAAAATGACTTTAAAATTTGTCACTTTATAAAGATTCTTATGAAGGGTTTCCTATTAAAGATGTTATTTTGGAAAAGACTATTACAGTCATTTGCATATTTATTTTTATATGCTGGTAATTCACATCATCTGTGTATTCCTTTTACAGTTTAACTGTAAGCCTCTTGCCAAATGAAATTTTATTTTTAAAGTATCTTATCACCACACACACATACGCAAGCAGTTTGAATGGTATAAAATCTAAGATCCACATTTCAATTGCTTTACTGTGTTGCCTATCACAACTAAAGCTTCCTAAAGTTCTTGTTTATTAGAGCAAAATGTGGATGATTCAGATACCATGCTTCAGCTGCCTTCATCATTTGAATGAGATAAGCTCTCAGCAAGATGTATTCAAGAAACTATGGTTCAAACTGTGTTATCCTGCTATACAGCAATCTGCTAAACATTTCTGAAGCAATTTAGACAGCTGTGACTTAGTTGCAAACAATGTGGACACTTAATCTATTGACTTGAAATTGGGGATGCAGAGAAGATATTCAAGGGTTTTCTCATGAGTTCATTTGCTACATAGACAACAGCTTCCTGTTTTTTACGTGCTAAGAATGGAAAGCTAAGAACTATCTTTATTAAAACAAAGAATGAAAATGACTGACCTTATAAATTGGGTTTTTATTGAAGCCTGTAGTATTGTAGATATAATGATATTATACCACCTATTGTGGGTATAAACATATTTTAAGGATTTTTACTCAAAAGAATAGGAATACTTTTGGTTTTGTTCCGGGTTATATATGTCTTAGTATAAATTCCTCATAAATATTGGTAAATGGCTTAACTATGTTATCAACATCCTTTTTTCACTGTTTTCTTATGCTTTTAAAGTCTTTATTTGGAGTAATTATTCACCTAAGAAATGGATGCCTTCCTGACTTGAAACGCATTTCAAAAATAATTCTTTGTACTGAGACAGTTAATAAAATGTGATATTAATCAACCAAACTATAATCTTTGATAATGATCAAACTATATTAAAATTTGAAATTCTCTATTTATAATACATTCATCAATATGTGATAAAGACAAAGGAATATAGACACAGAGGTTTATCAAAATAAGGAAAAATAAATGCTTATTTTTAAACTGTTTTTTGGTCAGTTATTTTTAAAGATATTATTTAGGCTGTGACTGTGATATGTCAAAACTCACTATGTAGACATCATTTAGGTAGAACTGTAGGATGTTAAAAGTCAGTTATACTTTTTTTAACATAACCAGTGGATAAGCTGGATTTTCTTATTTTCAACTTCTTGGTTTGCCATTATGTCAATATAGTGAACAGAATAATAAAGCAAATAATTTCTTACAGCTCGTTGATTATTTAGCAAATTTTACATTATCTCAAATTTTCACTTTTGGACTGTCTTTCTAAAACTATTAACCTTCTAACACATTTTTCTCCTCTCACTGGTTTGTGGTATAGATGAACAATTCTAGTAATGGCAGCTCTGAATGAATCATTTTTCATTAGCACTAGTTTTACTTGCCCTAGGTACCAAGTGAAAATTGATCTCAATTTGGGCCTTCCTCTATCACTTAAATGCTGAAAGAATTTAAATTCCTTAGCTATAATGATACTCTCAACTCATTTGTTTTTCTTTGAAAGGTAAATGAAGCCAGAAGCTATAAAGACCTTTATGAAAAACAAAGCTAACCCAAAGTGTTAAAGACTTGAGTTGTTATCTATATGCAGTTCACGCAGGACATCCTTTGCCTAAGGCAGTGTTAATGGATGAAAGATAGGCCATTCCTGGAAAAGATTTGAAGTGTGATAGTGAGGATTTCCTACAGATTCATTCCCTCTACACTTGCTGTGATATTGATGTGGACTCTTTGATAGAAATAGCTTGTAGACAAATGGTAGTTATATCTATAAGTGGCAAAATATGTTTTTCGGTATACCATCATTTTTTCCCTGACATAGGCCCCCTGCCCTCCCCTACTCATCTCCTTCTTTACCCCACATGGTTAGAAATTACTTGAAATGGATTGGTGAAGTAAGACATATAGAATAAGGATAATATCCCACAGCTACAGTATCAATTCATTTCAGGGTTTTGATTTTTTTTGGTTTCTACATATACTTTTAAAAAAATTCTATGATTCTAAGGTGATTTGTACCTAACCCATCCCAAGAGAACAATCCTAACCTTAAAATTTTCAAAAGAAAAAAAAATCCCTATTTCCCCCATAAATTACAGTCTTAAGAGTCTTCCTTTTGTCAAATCTATACATTTTTCAGTCAAATTTAAGTCAGTTCTCCACTCTTAACTTTAAAAAATAGAATAGGGCCCAGCCCCATGGCTTATGGTTAAGTTCAGCACGTGCTCCACTTCCAGGGCCTGGGTTCAGTTCCCGAATGGTGACCTACATCACTCATCGGCAGCCATGTTGTGGCAGCCACCCACATACAAAGTAAAGGAAGATCAGGACAGATGTTAGATCAGGGCAAATCTTCCTCATGCAAAAAGAGGAAGATTGGCAACGGATGTTAGCTCAGGATAAATCTTTTTGGCAAAAAAATTAATTAATTAAATAAAAATAAAAAATAGAATAGCTATCTGATTTTTACACTTAGCAATTGAAAAAAAGAGCAATAATTTCCGAATAGATGTATATATTAGAATTAGAGTAATCAGATGGCATATTCAACTCTCTGTCCAGCAACTGTCAATCTGTTTACATGTAATCCTAATTCAATTTTCTTAAGTATCAGAGGAATGTGTTAAGGTCTCATTTGCTTCTTAATTTGAATCATTCTGTGGATCTGATCAACATGATCAGCCAAGGTGCCAAAAAAATAAAATTCTTCATTTCCATTTCAAACTGGTAGAGTTTAAGATTTGAGCTCCAGCTTTAGTTCGAATTGCCCCTACAATTTTATTATTATTGTTTTTACCTGACTCTGTTGCACTATTTCATATTTCTCTGTGTGACTATATTGGCATCTGTTTATTTGAGCCACAAAGAGTAATACAGTAAAGAACAAAGAGGCAAAGAAGATAAAACAATGGAAGAACTTAGAAGTTAAATAAAACACATATTCAATTTTCTCTCTCTCCAGAGGACCTATACCAGCTCTAAGTTCAACTCCCTGAGACTGAAGTAAAGATTCTTTCTGCCTACCTGTTTGCCTTGGCCAGTACATTTATTGAATCCAACCATCACATATGACAAAATATAACTTGTAGGTGTTATGTGTGTGTGTATTTGCATGGATCAAATATATTTCTTATGTCCATAATAATAATATTATAATAAACATTTATGCTAAGTACTACTCTAAATGCTTTATATTTTATCTTTCCATTAACCCTATTAAGTAAGTACTACTAATACTTACATTTTATAGGTGAGGCAATTGAGGCTCAGAGGGGTTGAGTGAATTGCTCAAATCTTCACAGCTGTAAGAGGCAGAACCAGGATTCAAAGTTATCTGGCTCCAGAGCCTGTGCTCTCTTAATGCTTACGCTCATACAACTGTGAATATCAAAATCCATTTATTAATGGATTGAAGCAATACACATGTACAGAGACCAAACAAGGAGAGTGGGGCAGTTACTAAAGAAATAGGATTTGGGACATCGTTATGTAAATTCCAGGTTTTCTGTCATGTCCTCAACTAAAGGGGATACCGTATTGAATACTTCTGGGTTATTCTCTTTCCTATGTTACATCTACTCATAGCAGTCATTCAAAATTTTCGTTGTTGATTCGTTGCCTAGGGAGGCCTGAGAACTTTCAGAACTAGAAGACAGCAAATAAGGAATACATTATTTGTATTGCCAGGAACTTTACTTTCTGACCCCTAACCCAATGGTCCAGTCTCAGGGGTAAGTTTCAAGTAGATGAGGCCATACTTTCTATACTCACCTAATGTTTATTGATTACCTATGCCTTTATAGTAATAAAATTTCCCTCTGATGAAATGCAGCAAAACTCCTTTTAATATGTGATTTTGGGGGACAAGATTACAATCCGCTTTACAGAGGATAAAGCTTCCTCTGGGAATATATTTTATTTGATTTCTAGTCTATTCAAATCTGTGTAGTAGCTCGAATGTATTATTTTACATTAAAATTACTCAAAGGAGGGGCCAGGCCCATGGCCTAGTGGTTAAGTTCATGCGCTCTGCTTCAGCGGCCCAGGGTTTTGCTGTTTCGGATCCTGGGTGCAGACGTGGCACTGCTCATCAAGCCATGCTGCGGTAGCGTCCCACATGGCACAACCAGAAGGACTTACAACTAGAATATAGAACTATGTACTGGGGGGCTTTGAGGGGGAAAAAGATTGGCAACAGATGTTAGCTCAGGTGCCAGTCTTTAAAAAAAATAAAATTACTCAAAGGTGTTAGGAGAACATTATGACCCTTTTATCCCTACCTTTTTATTTCAAATCATTTTTGTAGGCAAGGACACCATGTGTGTATTCTACTGGTATGTAAAGGACACATAAAGGGCTTATTTTCATATCCCTAGTGTACCACTTTTGAAAGAACTCTTTGTTAGTATGGTATTTTTCCTAATTCCTCATTTTTAATTACATTCACAAATCATTGTTAATAATGACACCTTACTTCCTTATTCAGTTAAATATTTGCATAATGTTCCTTATATAATTAAACATTAGTGCAGTGTTTTGGATTACACAGTGTACTAAACTCTTTAACACTATATATAAAAAGGCATATTTCATATGTCTAATTTAAAACTATAAAATTAGGAAAATTCAGAAATGATCTTGAAATTCTTCTTTGAAAAATATACTTCAAATAGATTTAAGTAAAAAATATTGTATGAAGACTACCTACCCATTCAGTATTGGCTGGCAGTCTTAAATTTTAAGGTACCTGACACTAGATTTAGTTTATAACACAAGTTAGGAGCAACTTTCTAGTATTCAAATATTCTTAATCTGTGTATTTAAATTTCTTGATTGAACTAATCTAATTTGAAATTTGAATGCAAACCAAGAACCCCTGATGTGTTGTGTCTGCGTTGACAGGCAATAAATGATCACCAGTTCAAGGCAATAATTGAATATCTTCAGTCCACATATTTAAGATTAATATGTAGGAACAAGGGAAAGGACACCTTCACATGCCAATCTTTGGCCACCAGCAACTCCCTCAGTGATCTCATCTATTCTTCCAGCTTCCGCTAACATCACTGAGCTATAACTCCCAATCTAGAATTCTAGCCTTGACCTTTGTCATTAACTTTAGCCTCACATTTCCTATTACCTACCGAATATTCTGGATATTTCCACTTGAATATTTCACATTCAACTCAAACTCAAATTATCTAGAGCTGAACATATCACCTTTCCCCTTAAAATAGTCTCCCCGTCAGGTTTCCGTATTTCTGTCAAGAGTATCTTCATTCTTGTAGTTATTCGGGCCTAAAACAATTAAGTGACTTTTGACCCCTGCCTTTCTACTCCTTTCCCACCTAACCCACTGTCAGTTGCCAAGTCATCTGTTTATTACTTCATTAGTGTTTCTTATATCCATCCCTTGTCTTTTTTCTAAGGCCACTTCCTTAGTCAAGGTCCCCAGTACATCTTATAGGCTCATACTATCTTATACTAACTATTCTCCCAAATCACAGGCTGTTTGCATGAGCTATTCCTACAAAACTGGCTGCACCATTTTCTGTTGCTGGGATCTGCTTAGTGCTATGAACATTAGCATCAAATTCGTCTCCGGGTTCTTTCCAGGACTTTTTTCTTAGCTAGTTTTCTTTTTTCCATCATTTGGGGCTAGCAGCTACACCTGAAGGCCTAGATTCTTTCTGTTTTTCTCTTCACTACAGATCTTTCAGCAGATCCCACATCTCTGGCAACATCAGCTCTGACTTGGAATTCTTACTTAGGCTTAGATCCCCTAGAGGAGTAAGCTGTGGTCTCAGAGATAGATCATTCTCTCTCCTCACCCACAACCCCCTTCCCTAAACCTAACTTCAGTCTTCTCTTCCTAATCGTAAGGTTGGACTTTCTTTCCCAAGAGACTACTGACATTTACTAAAGTTCACACAGTAACTTTAGTTGGCCGACTAACTAATCCCATTTGGCACTTAACATGAATAGTGAAACCACTTGCATATTTAGCGATGACAGTTGGTCTCTGCTCCCTATCCCATTCAAAGCTTTACCGTAATGTCTATCTGCTTCAGAGTTACACTTTCAATATTCTGCTGTTGCTACACATAAAGGATGAAGTTCAAATATGTGACACACTCATGAATATATTTAAATGACTTCAAATTATGTGAATTAACCAGTAATTCTGACCTTTTTTCTTCCTGTTCTTTAAAGCATACAAGAATACAAGAGAGAATGACATTATCCTAGGAATGACCTTAAATCTTCTCTAAAAAAGAAAGACTACTGTTAGCAAACTTTAAAAGCACATCTACATCTAGTAAGAAATTACTGGGGATATACCTCATATCCTTCACAATAGGTAGGTAACACCATTGTCCCATGTATCTGAAGTTGAGAACATTGCCATTGGTGGGTCTTTTTTTTTTTTCCTTTAAAACTTTACAAGAAAGGAGTGGTTAGACTTCTTGCTTGAGTTCATTAGGGATGCATTTAAGTAGCAGTCCCTCTCTTTTTTGATCAGGGACCATACTCGCACAGCCTATAGGGACTAGGTGGGTTATGTTTACGAGTGAAGTAGGCAGAGCATAAGTAAAACAATACTGTAAGCTTGAGGATAAGTGACAGCTGGCACAGAACATAGTGTCTGGGAGATACTAAAAAATAATGGGGACTGCCAAAAATGGTAGAGTCTATTCCTCTTCTAAAAAGTACAGTTTCCACATGAGGATAGAAGTCGTATGTTAAGGATTGCACAGCAGAAAGACAGAAGGAACCTGGATCCCTGATGATCATGGAGACACCATACCAACCCAGGACTGTCCGTCTCCAAACATAACTGGTAAGTCCAGGGAAGTGACAGCTTCAGGCATACCAAACCCTGGCATCAGCAAGGCTTTCTCCATCACACAGGACTCACTTTCCTCTGCTTCTCCTGACATGTTAACTTTGCTCTGCCCGGATTGGTTCTCTCCACATGGTGGGAAAAGTGCCATCAGCATCTTCTCATTTGGCTCTTAACATGAATGGTGAAATCACCTGCATGCTTCAGGCTCCACACTTGGGGCTTGTGATCCAAAAGCAACATTGGCATACTCCTGCCCTTCTAACTCCAGCTGAAGAGTTCTGAGGGGGCCTTTGATGGGTCTGGGACAGTTCCATGCCCATCCCTGAACCAATGTGATTGGCTCTTTCAAAATGGGGATGGGAGGAATTGCCTGAGGGAACTAGGAGGAGGCAGACACAAACTATAGTTCCTGTAGTCCATTGCATCTCCTGTATTGTCTTTTTGGTTCTCTGTCTCTACTGCTTTGGAAGGGCCTTGAGGGGAAAGACTGTGCCTTGTTAACTTTGTATCCACCCAGCCAAGAACAGCATGTGGCATATAGTAGACCCTCAGTAAATATTTGCTGAAGAAAGAAATGAATAAGCAAAGCTAGGCAAAGAATTTCGAAAAGAGTGGGTTAGGAACCCATGACAAAACTGAGCAACAGGTATAAAGTACCAGCAATGAGTAGTGGCATTATGACCACTTAGGTTTGGGAATTTTATGCTGTTATGGTCGAAGCCAGTACTTATTGCAATGTGGCCAGTTCATGCTGAATAAATATGTGATTGGTATATAAATTGGAGTGCATAGCAAGCAAATAGTTTTTAGCAGGCGGTTCCTGAAAAGTCTCTTACAATTTTTTGTTTATAATCTTGTCAAATTTTTTAAAAGTTGTATTTCAAAATGTGGTTCAGGATGATGGGAATGTAAAGCACTAAGAGAAACCTGTTTGCCCCAAATGATAATGGATAATTTAGACGCAGAATGGAGAACAGTAAGATCATCTATAGACAAGTCTCAGTTTTATCAGCTTTTTCCCAAGGCATAAACTTAAGTGGGACAACATAATTTGGTAAGAGAATTATGCCAAGAAAAGTTGAAAGTAAAAACTAATATGAATCAAATTCAAAATAGACTTGTTTGGGAAATAGTTTGAAGACAGTGTGTGAGGGAGACTATGTGGTAAGAATTGCTGTATTTGGGTTTAACTGTGCGTAGAGACAAGAAACATTTGGTAGAGTACTAGCCACAGAATCAGTTTCAAGAAAAGCCAGCTTTGAGGCAATCAGTGTTAACCTTAAGGAATAAATCTTTACTTGAAGAGGTGAACAGAAACAAATATAGTGTTGTGAAAGGGATAGAGGTGAAACAAGTAAAAGGTCTGCTTTAAAGAAATTCATTTTACACTGAAACTTTGAGTAATGTCTCTATTCTATTATATATAGGCTATTCCTGCATTTGGTAAACTACTGTTTTCTCTGACTCTATTGTCAAGTATTTGATCTATTTTAAATATTTAAAAGTTAAGATGCACTGAGTTATTTACATGCCAGATCTTATCCTGATCCTATGTGATGTTATAGAGGGCAAAAATATCATATTGTGTTCATCTTTATATTCCCAGCACATAATAAAGTTCACAACCCACAGTAGGCACTCAATAGATGCTTGTCGAATGAAAGAGTCCTTAACTTCTATAGTGCTTTGCAATTTTCAAAGAAGTTTCACACACATGATTTCACCTAACCCTGGAATAACCCTTTGAGGGATTTATAATACATTTTTCAGATCAGAAAATAGATTCAAAAGAAGAAAATAACTTCCCAAGTCACAAAGATTTGGAATCCAAATCTTCTTCCTTCTGGTTTAGTTTAGTCATAATGTCTCCTTTCAATGAATAAAGTATATTTTAAATTGTGACACACCCAGAGACATACAAATGTGTAGAGGATTTCTAGTTTTTGTCTGTTGAGCACTACACCTTCTTTAGGGATCTAAAGGCTGCCATTCACACTATTCTACCCCACTGGCCACTGGGGTAGGAAAGTGATCCATTTCCAGCCAATAATAGTCCTTTGACCACAGCGTTTGGCTGAGATGAGGGTATGAGCCAAGCCATGTCAACCTGAGTCCTTCCCCAGGATTTTTCAACTTAGAGGTTAAAAAGGGTTATTGCCCTTTGAAATCACAGAGCCTGAAGGATGTAAAGGCGGGTCTACTTGTGGCCATGGAGAAAGACCCGTTGTAGTCGGAGAAAATGAAGCAAGCTGACTGTGAGATGGAGGGATATTAGGCCCCTGGACTTGTCATGCCTAATGGGTCAGCTCCATTGTAGACATGTTGAAATTGCCATTTTTTTGTCAGTCAAAATGGTTAAATATTGTCATTTTCATTTGGCTAAACCTAATAGACAAGTTAAAAGACCATACATCAATCTTATCCAGAATCTTATGAAATTTTTCCAGCCCAACGCTTTCTTGTGATAAATGGGAAAATGAAGGCCTAGAAATTTCAGGAGACTTGCTTAAGGTTAGTACTAATGCCAAGTAATGCAGTTTTTCTGAATTTCAGTCCAGGACCCTTTCCATTAAGCATAATGAATCCAAAATTTTCAATTAGTCGTTTTCAAATTTTGTAAACCAGTTGCTTTTCACTGCTTGTTTTGTTTTTAACTTTAGAGTTTTTTCTTGTTAAGCCCAGGGAAATACGCTCTTATGACTCAAAGCAGGAAAATCTATTTGGTATACACTTTTCCAGGAAAAATAATCTCTAGGTTTTGACTAAAACCATGAACTTTAAAACCAAAAGAAATAATCTGATTCAAGTTAAGCATGTCATTTTTAAGGCAAAATTCTGACTATTTGTTTTCTTCTTCCTTTTTATTAGATTTTCCAAAAGAAATTCTCAAGCTTCAGTGTGTATAAGAGACACCAGTAGTTGCTTATTAAACATGCAGGTTCCTGAGCACTACACCAAACCACTGAATCAAAGTCTCTGAGAATGTGTCTAGGTATCCTCATTCTAGCAAGCTTATTGGGTGTTCTTTTTTTTTTTTTTTTTTTTGAGCAAGATTAGCCCTGAGCTAGCATCTGCTGCCAATCCTCCTCTTTTTGCTGAGAAAGAATGGCCCTGAGGTAACATCCATGCCCATCTTCCTCTATTTTATATGTGGGATGCCTACCACAGCCTGGCTTACCAAGCGGTGCCATGGATCTGAACCGGCAGACCCTGGGCTGCTGAAGCGAAATGTGCGTGCTTAACCCCTGCACCACTGAGCCGGCCCCTGTTGAGTGCTCTTATACACACTGAAGTTTAAGAAGTAGCCCCTTAAGTATTGCCGTTTTCAGGCAATTCTCACTTAGTCTGCTTTCAACACTCAAAGGGGAAAGTACTGACAGCACATCCTTGTAAAATCACTATATTGCCGCAGTTACCAATGGGGCTGTGATGTATCATGCAGGTGTGTTTGACTGGGAAATGGTTAGGAACCAGTGTTCCACATGTGGATCAACTCATCAACTTCCATTAATATTATGCACGTGTATGTGTATCCTGCTCAAATCTTTGTTCTAATCAATATTGTATTTCTAAAGAATAACCAAGTATTTCTACCTCAAATCCCACAAGTCTTCAACCAAGCTCACGTTTATTGTTTTCCCCAAATCTGCTTTTCCTTCTATGTTATCTATTTCAGTTAATGGCACCATAAGCCACCTAATTGATCAAAGCAGAAAACTCAGAATGGTTCTCACCTCTGTATTTTACCTTTCAACCAGTTAGTCACCTAGTCATGTTGAACCTACTTTTCAGTCACCTCTCAGGTTAATTTCTTTCTCATAATCCTCACGGCCATTGCCTCAGGGTCCTCGCTCACATGCCTGTCTCTCTTCTGGGCTTTTAAAATAGCCTCCTAAAAGACTTTCCTGTCTCTAGCCTCACTTTTTCTGTAATCCATCTTTCACGCTGCCATTGGAGGTACATTTCTAAAATGCAAATTAGATTTTGCCACTCTTTCTGAGGCGGTTCCCCATTACCTTCCAGATAAATCCAATCCATTTGTATGACTTGCAAGGCCCTTTGTCATCTCGTTTGACTTTTTAGAGTAATAATCTCTTACTATTGCTGCCAAAGGTCATCATTCAAACCCAATAGTTTTAGATTTCATTGGACTTTCAAATATCACATTATTTTCATTTTAAAATGGCCCTAAAAATAATATCTTGTTAGTTTATTAACTATAAAATTTGGAGTTTTCATAAAATGTTTTGAAAACTCTTAAAGCCTAACTCAAACCAAACCAAGGAGTTCCCCTGAACATAAGCAAAAGTGTGCCACTGTTGTCTATGCAGAAAAGATGCATTGACTTATCCTATAATTTATCCATCTGTAAAGATCCGTTCTCAGCAGGATGCAAAAAAGGAAGCATTTCTCTACTGTCTCAGGTCAGCATTAACCTGATATTCTAAGCACACCTGAAAAACTTGAAAAAGGAAGTTAAAGAAAAAAATATTACTTCCCTGTATTCAAGATGGGAGCATGAGTTCTGTTCCATCCCATATCAACTCAAGCCCCTGTACTACAGATAATCTAAATTTCCTTCTGTAAGTATTAGACTGACTCTTCCACATGTATTTCCAGTTTCTCTTCCAGCCTTCCCTAGTGTGATTGCTCTGCACTGCCAGTGTAGTGATCTTACAAGTCAAAAAATGATATAAGTAAAGTGGGAAAAGAATAAGACTGTCAATTTAGGAAGAGTCGGTTTGCATTACAGAACTGTCTGCGTGTTTTCATGGGATTAAGTTCATTTTAAGAAAATAGGAAGCAGTCAATAACATGAATGTAATGAATTGTAAAGTAAGTCTTAAGTAATAAAGGAGAGTTTATTACAAAAGAAAGAACAAATGGGATTATCAGAAAGGAAAAATATACTGGTAAGTACAAAAACTTGGATAATGGTCATCATGGGGTAGACCTATGATGGAGGAGACCAAGGAGGAGAATAAAAATATCAGTACTGACCTAGGGCAGTTCAAGAGGCCATATCTCAAATAATCATGAATAGACCATCAAAGAAAAGGTATACTCTTTTTTGTTTCTAAATGGAGCATGGAATAATTCTTTAAGCTCTACTATAATCTTTAGCACTGCTATTGTCTTTGCCTACCAGTTCTTAAAGTTTTCTCTAAGAGGTTATACTCATCTTAAACTCATGTACCTTGGTCCCAAACCTCTTTAAGTGAATTTGTCCTTCTCTACCAGTATCAGTTTGAAAATCCTAGAGGCTTGTTTCGCAGATACTGGGAGTCTCTTCCTTGACTGTTCTCTGAGCTGGTTAAGAGGTAGGTTTGTATTTGATCCAACAAGATTCTACCTTACTTCCAAGTTGCTTCTCCTTGTCTTTCCTAATGAAACATAGCATACACCACAGACTGGACCTGGATGGTTGCTGGGTATAATAAACACCCATGTCTCTCTTCCTGAGCACTCTAAGATAAACATTCTAATCTTTCCAAGCCAGTCACTAGCTGGCCTATAAAGTCCTTTTGTTTGTACTTAAGAGTAAGGTGAATTATTTACTTTCTTACCTGTGGATAACTTAGCTACTAGCATCTTCAAAAACAGCCTGCGATCACTAAAGTTGTCAGTATTCTTATAATCGATCAGCGCAGTAGAAAAATTTAATAAATTACACCTTCAAAAGAGGAAACTTGACAACCTCATCTGCTAATCCATTTTAATGATGAATAAATCTACTGTCCAGAAACATTGCCATTTATAGTATGACTTCAAGTTGCAGGTTAAGCCTGTTTTATCTTGTTTTGTCATCAGTGTGCGTGGCTGCAGTCGGTCACTATGCTGTTATTATAGGACTTTATCTTTTCTGTAATTCTGTAATTTTTTTTTACCTTTATATGCATCTTTTAGTTCTCATGTCAACTTAGGTTCTAAGATCTCTACATTGCTTTTCAAGAGGTGGCTGTCAGAATTAGTATGCGTCATGGTAGAGGTTCCATTAGCATTGAATGCACAAGGAAGTTGACCAGATGGTCCTTAAAGGCCAGATGCCAGTTTAGAGATCATAAAAAAGTTTAGCACTTCCTTGCTTGTTCATGGTCAGCTAATTATTCATTTTGACCTTACATATTTTGCTAACATACTTTTGTACAGCCACAGTCCCTTTCTGACTTTTCTTTTTGATAATTTGGTTTGTCATTGTTGTTCTGTGTTGTACCTACTCCCACTTGATACTATAGTCTTTGTTTCTAACATTCCCTAACCATCCAAGGTCATTTTGAATTCTGATGCTGCCTTATGGTTAGTGGTTATCTGTTACCAGAGATATTTGGGAGCATCATTTCTATCCTCTCATCCTCGTCTGCACTAGGATCACACAATTTACTTATACACCAGCAAATATCAGTCAAAAAAACTAAAGGGGAACATTTCACCCACAATAGCAACAAACTACATAAAATACCTAGAAACAATCTTATGAAGAAACGTGTAAGATTCGTATCAAGAAAAATATAAAACTACTGAGCTATAAGATATTTTTTTTGCAGGTTTTGTAGCTGAGAAGGACTTAGCATTCACCCAGAATGCATCGTGGTGAGTGAGTTAAGCCAATGAAGGCGTGTTTTCCTCGTGGAGGAACTGCTGTTCAGAAGCCACAACCATTTTGTGACGTTTTACTTTCTAAATACACAAAAGCAAGGATGCTTGGAGGGTACCATGCCACCTGCAACTCAAGTTAGAGGAGAAACACTGATTACAATGAGCATTTGTTCAAGTTGCAGTGTTTCTTGTAGGCAATAATTTGTAGTTTCATTTTATGAGCAAATATGGGCAATTTTGGTCAGAAATTAAAAATCATTATGAACTCTCATTGATAGATTATAAATGTGATTATTTATTTAAGTCCAATAAACGTTAGAAAATTGCACTTTAAATTTGTAACAAGTTAGACATTTGACCCTAATATAGTTAGTTTTTTCAAACCTTTACATGGTTCTTTTTCACATAGAATAAAAGTGAAACCTCGGGTATCCTGAAGAACTAACAAAGGAGTTTTTGAGATAGCTTAGTTTTCTCCATTAGTTCAAAAAACTTAAAGTATGTAACCACTTTAGATGGAAATTTACCTTAAGACTCATATCTTTTCCTGCCTCTGTGAACAGAATATTCAGAGTAAACCTTAACTTTCATTTGACGTGGCGGCTTTGAAAGAACACGGGAGTAAGGAGCCTTTTCTATGTAAATCCTGGTTCTGCCATTTAATAGCTGTGCACTTTGGGCAAGTCAATCAATCTCTCTGAGCCTTGAATTACACATAGCCTGAGTGATTTACTTTTCCAGGTTGTCGTAAGTACATGAGAGAGAAAACTCAGAGCATAGATTGTATGCTATTAAATGTCGCAGTCTTGTTTTAGGTTGAATTTGGGATTCAAAAGAGAAAGAGAACTAATATATATATATATATTTTTGAGTGATGGTCATGTGCCTGATATTTCAGATGTTTTGTCTTCTTCAATATTCATAACAACCTTATAAAGTGGTTATTATTCCCATTTTATAGATAAGTTATTAAAGCTCAGAGAAGTTAAGTAACCTGCTCTTTGTAACAGTGATGAGAGAATGAGAGTTAAGTGGGTGGGGCATTTTCTTTATTTTATAGGGGGTAAATCAAAGTCCAGAACTTATCATGGTCATATACTGGGCAAAACTAAGATTTAAACATAATTCTTTTCACTACAGTTCATTGTTTTTTTGTTTGTTTTTAATTTTGTTAGTTTTCAGTCTTTTGTGTCAATAGAGGAAGTGTATGACTAGCTATTTCTTGATATTAAAAAATTACTATTAATTTCAAAAGTATGATAGTGATATTACAGTTATTGTTTTTTAAAGAGTCTTGTTATGGACTGAATCTTTGTGTCCCCCCAAGATTCTCATGTTGAACCCCCTTCCTCACACCTCCCATGTAGGAATCACTTCCAGTTTCAACAGCTAAGCCACACAGCATCCGCAGTGTTATTAGGAAATGTGGCCTTTGGGAGATAATTAGGGTCAGATGAGGGCATGAGGGTGGAGCCCTCATGAATGAGATTGATGCCCTTATAAGAGTCAAGAGAGAGCTTGCTTCCTTCCTCTGCTCTCTGCCAGGATCCAGCCGGAAGTCAGCAGTCTACAACCCAGAGGATGAGGCCTTGCCAGAACTTGACTGTATTGGCACACTCATCTCTGACTTCCAGCCTCTAGAACCGTGAGAAATAAATTTCTATTGCTTATAAGCTATCCAGTTTGTGGTATTTTGTTATAGCAGCCCAAGCTGATGAAGACAAGTCCTTTCTTTTAGAGATACATTCTAGAATATTTACCAGTGAACAGTTATGATTTCTGCAATGTGTTTTAAAAATTACTTGGAGGTGAAGGTGATTAGAGGTGAGTTGGGGGTACAGATGAAACAAGGTTAACGTGAGTTAATAAATTTTGAACCTGGGTGGTGAAATTTGATTCTAGGTCCTCTTGATTCCAGAGCCCATACGCTGTTTTATCGGGTGGGACCTCAAACACCATCAATTACAAGACCATATTTCCTGGGTCTCTTCTAAATGAAGTAAATTAGTGATTTTTGAAAACCACGTATTATGATTCACTCTTCCTGTCTTCTGCATTTTTATTAACACCTTCTAAAGGAGCCAGGCCTTGGGAAAGGAAATAGAAGTATCTGTTTTTCCTTTGGGCAGTACTTTACAATAGCTCAGGCCACGCTTGCTACTGACTGACATGGTCCCAATTCCTGCAGTGCTTCCTTTAGTTTGCTTGCAGAGATTTATCCCCCAGCTGAAGCCTCTGAGGTGCTGCTGATGCTGTATGGCTTAGCTGTTGAGACTGGAAGTGATTCCCGAAGTCTTCAAATGGACGCTTGTGGGACTGTTCCCACTATAGGAAACTAGCTTCTGTTGCCACCACAGAAATATCTTCTGCTGAGCCTTCTACTGGTTCTCAAATCCGAATTGGAAATTGTGGGCTCAAGCAGAAGTGAATTTATCATGAAGTTATTGAATCTTAAGCTTCAGGGCCCACTATCTGCCTGGGCTGCTTCCAAGACCTGAGTGTATGGTTAATGAGTGTTGTGAATTCAAAGAGTACCTTAGTGTAGTCCCTGCCAAGAAAATGTGAATTGCCCTGAAATCTTACAGTTGATTTATGATAAAAACTTGACATTTTCCAAGTTTGACAATAGTCCTAAAACTTACATTGGGAATAGTGAGCTGTGAACCTGAAAGAAACTTTTCTAACCTATCAGTAATAGAAAAATTTTGATCAACTATTCTAGAGGAAAGATGAATTATCTTTCAACTCCCTCTACAGATAATATTACAAAATAATTATCATTTAAGGATGTTATCAGAGAATACACAGCCAAAAATAAAGGAAAACATATGATAGATGATGTCACAAAATTAATTATTAAAATATTATGTTATTTTTCTGGATTTAGGGATGTTTGTGATATTTGTCAGCCTTTCAAAATTTATAATTTGTTGTAATTTCTTTTCTTGTCCTACATGAGTATTCATTTTTGAACCTAAGTGTTTTATATTCATAATTTTATATTCTTTGTTTAAAAAGTTCTCTCAAATTGTATTAGCATCGCGCATCATAAAACCTGGACCCACCCTTGTACCCACCCTACTTTCTCAGCACCATTTGAATACTGAACATTTTTTTAATACTGTTTCTGTCTTCCTGTAGGAAGTTGACAGAGCTCCCAAAAGTCTTTCTAGATCTTCCTTTCTTGGAAGAAAAGGAGACTTACCCTGAAAAGTTAGCTCAGGATGTTGATCCCAGTGGAGCCAGGAAGTAGTACACCAGTGTTCTCTGGTGTCCATTTGTTTTACAGGTCAGGATGGGAGTCTGTATTATCACAGCTTTCACCACTCCTCATCTGAGACGTATGGTCTGGGCTGAGCCACAGGATTGGCTGGAGAAGTGTTCCTTAGTATGCACACCCACACATCCAGTAACTCAAGCTCTCCTGGTGGGTTGGGGCACATGCCCTGCCATCTTAATGAGATTTACAATATCTCCTCTCTAAGCCTTCCCCTTAGCAGAGGCCATCTGTGTGTGCTCTTCAGACTCCAGTCTGCCATTCATAGAAATCCTGGCCCCCTACATCATGGTCCTTAGTCCCTGGAGCACAAATGACTCTCAGAGAACTTGGATCCATGACATTTCTTCCCAGGGCACAGGCACTTTCAGATATTGACTCTCGTGATCTCTGAGCTACATGATAATCATTGCTAGACTGTAGTTATTGCTAAGGAAATTTTGGGTATAGTAACTATTTTCTGAATTAAAAATTAGGGAAAACACTGGGAAAATGTTGAGTGTCCTCATGGAAGTTAGGGAAATAAATACTTAATATCTGAAGTTTCCTGAAAAATCCAGAAAATATGTAATTAAAGAGCAGTTTGCTGGTGTTGTAAATGACCCCAGATTGTCATGCATTTTAAATTCGTTCAGTGGCCATTCACACATCCTCTCTTGCCTTGCTGCCAGAAGAGCGATGGTCATTTCTTGCTGCCGTGTATGGGCCTGCCAGTTAATAGTCTTTCTTCACAGTGGAGTTAGTGGTCTTGAGAGTGAGTCCGGAGCCAGGGTGTTTGGGTGGAAATCTCGGATCTGTCACATACGAACATGTAACCCTGGGCAAGTTAGTTAGCCTTTCTGCTCTTCAGTTTCCTCATGGCGGGTAATAATAGCATCTACCTCATGAGGTTGTCATGAGGATTAAGTGGAATAAAACTGCTTAGAACAATGTCTAGAAAACAATGGGTGCTCAATAAATATTTGTAATTGTCATTCTCTTTCTCATTCGTTATTTCAAATTTGCTAAGGACTAAGAAACCAGATAATTGGGCTTATTCAAACTCTAAATAAGATAAAATTAAATGGCCTTTGAGTGAATGCCTAAGCAACTAGCCCATGAGGAAAGTGTTTGAGCATTAGTGCAGCTGTCCCATTAGGCAGGAACAGCTTTAATGAGGCATCATTCTGTTACACTGGGCTGCTTACTGGACCTGCTTCTTCTGATCAACAGAATCTTGACTCCTATTATTGGTCTAGACAGAGAATTTTAATGTTATACAAAAGTATTATTTAATTCAAATCTTTATAATGACAAGAAAAAAATTAGATGAAAATAGCTCAGCCTGAAATAAAAGCCTATAACTTACGAGTAGCTCTATTAAACATACTGATGCTCAGAACAAACTTTAATGTTCTGTGTGGTTTTGATATTGATCTCTAATATTCTATGCCTAGGAACTGGTGACGCCCCCAGTCAGTAGCAGATAAAGGAAATGTCTCTGTCCCCATTCAATTTAGATCGTCTTCTTCCAGCATCCCATTTTCACAAGCTTCAGTAGTTCTGTTTCATTCATTCTAGCTATCCTTCCTTCTTGTTTTTCCAGAACAGACCCATGTAGTGCTGAAATTTCCAGTGCACAGCCAGCCTCAGACTAATTCTGAGACAAGGGTCTGTTTCTGAGATGAAAGTGAGTCGAGATTATGATGCCTAGCACATAGCAGTCTTTCAATAAGTATTTATTAGATGAATGGGTGATTGCTCTGGTTTCCAGCAGGAAGAGAATAATGCACATGGACTAGAAAAACTCCTCCCAATTGCACAGAAATCATTGACCCTAAATTGCTGCGTTTCCTGTGCCACAGTATCAAACGTCATCCTGCCTCTTCCAGCCAGGGCTTTTATTGTTTAATGAATACACAAAACCGTCTATACATGAAGCTATACATATACACACTAGGTGACATTTGTTCTGGTGGGTTAGAGTTATCTTTGGTTTGGTTTGACTGGATGGGTCACATTGTTTGGCAGCAGATTACAGATAGGAGAGCAGCTAATGTAGTTATTAAGCATTTTAAAATCTGTTTAACTTGGTTTTCTTATTTATTTTGCTTGGAATTCAAAACTTTCATTTGTCCATGGTCAGTCCTTTCTCACAAAGCTTTAAGTTTACAGGCATCAAATGCACTAATAGCTGTGTGGTTTTTGTTAAATTTTCTCTGCTAGAGATTATAGTAAAGGTACAAACATCTGATAAAGAAAAAGAAAAGGGAGCGGTTAAGAAATAAGTGACCTAAAATCAGGAGTAAATTCAAAACAAGCTGAAAGGTCTGCCATGAGTGAAATATTTAAAATTTAGTTGCTCCATCTAGTGGTGAACAGTTATATGACTTTAGTGAAGAGATTTCTGTTTTTCATGTTGAAGATTTTATTCAAATGTTGTTCTGGTAAGTGGAAAAGAATATTTAATAGACTCACTATCTTATTGTTCCACTTAAATTAATAGGGAATTACTCCACATAAAAGGAAAACATCACTACTTAATGAATCTAAAAAGACTTAAAGATATATTTGCTAACCAATTCAGATTTCAGATAATTCTTTCTTCCTCAGTCAGTCTAGGAACTAGCATCATCATTGATATCTATATCTATAACTATATTTTAATCCATATATCATCCTGAAAATATAAGAAGATTTAGGCCTAGCCTGGATTAGTAGGAGAGAAATACTAGTAGAGAGATCAGTTAAGAGCATGAGTTTTTGATTCAGGCCTTAATAAGGCCTGGAAAGTGCTCTGAGTTGTGTGAAAAATATCAATCTAGTCAAAAGATATTTAGAAATGAAGATTGCATGTGTACCTGAATGTAGTAAATTGTTGTAGTTAACATGGGCTCTAGGTCAGGCTGCTTGGGTTCAAATTCTGGCACCAGCACTTGTTAGCTGTGTGGCTTCATCTATAAAATGAAAATACTATGCCCCTCTCATAGAGTTGTGAGGTTAAATTAGATGCTGCACAGAAAGCACTTGGAACTATATCTGACACAGAATAAGTACTCAATAAAATTTTCCTGGTATCATTACTCACTTTGTTTGGTGTATTTGTGGATTTCTTGGTGTTCATTTGGTGTCTAATTGAATTGTGCCATGTAGTCAGGTATCCATTTGACAAACTGTTGGGAATCGCTTGCTTCCCTGTCTCAGTGAAGTGTTCCCCCTCTGGGAGGGATTCTTCATTGAGATATCTCACGTGTAACAGCAACCCAAATCCCACTCTGCAGCATTATTTATATGATCAGTCATTCACCTTCCAAATTCAGGTTTCTCTCCGAGAATTTCAGCACTCCATTGGAAAGCAGAGATGGTGTTCTTGCTCCTGGGCACACCCAAAGTCTGTTAATTTCCTCCTCAAAACTTCAAAACCATGGTTTGGCTTTAGCCTTTCTTGACAGCAGTGTTGATCAGGAAAAGTGGAAGGACAGATTCCATGAAGCTACTTGCATATATATTCCAGGAAAATAGCACACTGGGTTGATCATATTAGATTACATTTTCTTTCACTCTTAGAAAGGTGTTTGTCGTAAAAATGCCTCCCTTCTTCCAGCATCTAATTGCAGATTCCCTTAAGAGTATGGATTATGGAGCCAGAGTTGTCTAGTTTTAACTGTTAACTCCACCATTTAACTGTAGAATAACCTTGAAAAATTATTGACCTCTGAGGGCTCTTGTGCGTTCATTTGTAAAAGGAAAATCATAGAACCTATGTCAAAAGTTGTTCGGCAAGTTAACTGAACTAATATGTATAAAGCACTTAGAATGGTGTCTGCTACGTAGTAAGGGATATATAAGGGTTAGTGGTTACAAAATTATTTGCAGATGCTCGTTATTCTCTGGAGCAAGAAATGTTGTATCTTTCTAGAAATTCCAAATTCAACATAATCTAAGACTTATTCTTTTACTTTCACCTTCCGTGACATTTTCCCATACTCTCTTCTTGACTCTGGTCTGGAATTTTCTTTGCCTCTTCTTAGTCTTTTATTTCCAATTTTTTCTTCTTAGATGGTATTGTGCACTTCAGAAACTCTTTTCTCCTGTTGATACATTTTTCTCTAACCCTTTTACTTCTTACCAGGGAAGTCCTCAATAACATGAACTATGTTTATTCTTTCTATGTTTTGGATGCCTAGCACAGAGCCAGATCTGTAGTAGGTGCCCGATAAACATGCGTGAATAAAATAAACAGAAAAACCAGCTTGAATTTGCACCTGAAGCTTGTGATTGCCTCATAAAAGAACATCCACAAGTATAATTACTGTCGTTTATTGAGTAGCTATTAAATGCTAGGCACTGTACTAAGAGTCTTATGTAGCATGGTGCCATTAAATGGCATCAGCAATTTGGGGGGTAAATCCTATTAGTTTCATTTTACAAGTTAGGAAGTTGAATTTCAGAAAATATAAATTACTTGCTCAAGGTGTCACTCTTAATGGCCAAAGTCCCATTTTCCTGGAAGAGAACGCCTACTGGTTATTGTACAACTCCTTCACTTTTTATTCCTCCTGGTGTGTTGGTTGAGGATGGGGCCACAGTTCTTTGGTCTACTATCTCCTGCTGGCAAGTGCCTTTGCTGAACTTCCCCAGAGAACTACATATTTGAGAGGCTGCAAATTCAAATACTACAGGAGCAGTACAAAGAACTGTATTAGCTGTATGAGGATATGGGCTGTGTCCAAAAGAGAGGATCTGACTTAAGTCCAGCCCAATATTGTCAGTAAGAAAAGTTAACCCAGTGTTGACAGATACTCTGATTTTTCAAGGGCATCTAGAGATCTTGAATTTTGTGTATAACCTCTAAATCTAAACCCTAAATTTTAAATCTTGGCCCAAAGTTTAAAAGAATACTGTGCAGGCCAAATAAAACATGCCGATGGACCATATCCAGCCCTTGGGTATCAGTTTGCAACCTCTGACCTAATGCGCTAAAAATAGCCAAGACCCTGGCTTCTCTGCTCAGTAACGAAGACCCAGGCCCAATGACGTGTTCAGATGTGAGCTGTGTATGTTTGTCACTGGCCTGGGGGCTGTGTGACCAATATCAGGAGCCATAGCTTATCTATTGGCAAATAGATTGCTGTGTAGAATTTTTAAAAATTGTCTCTTTTACTTGTGACGGGAAGCCTGATAATTCCGATATGCAGCAAACTCAAGCAAGTTCTTGACTTGGAATACCTCCCTGCCTCTTTGGAGTTCCTAAGTAAACAGTTTTTAGTTTTAATTCTCTGTGAAGAAAAACAACAGTTCGTAGTAATTCAGTCGATAGGGTGAGATTACATAGAAATAACTGAATTTCTTAGAAAGTTAAATTAAAGAAAAAGAGATCCCCACTGAGAGAGAGAGAGAGAGAGAGAGAATATGGACTAGTAGCCTGGTTCTAGTCACCACCTCAAATTTATTGACTTCTAAATCTTCGCTTCTGTGCCTGACCTTTTTTCAAACCTGTCTAATCCTCTGACAGTCCAGGCTGGACTGCAAGCTTCCCAAGGGTAGGGACATTGTCTGTCTTGTCACAACAATGTCCCCATCCTCTAGCACAGTGCCTTAACACGAACTAGGGTTCAATAAATATTTGTTAATTGACTCCTGCATGTTTCACTTGCGTGTCATCTTGTCGCCCCAAATCTCGTATGTGCAAATTTAATGTGTCTCCAAATTAGCTCCCGTATGAACATCCGTTTCTAAGAATGGCATTATTACTTCCTCATTCACAGAGGCTTGGAAGCCTTGAGTCATCTTTGAAATCCCCTGTTTTCCCCATCCTGTCAGTCCCCAGGACCTACGAATCCTCTGTGAATGATGCCGGCTGGGGCCTCTCTGTCCTCCCCTCCCCGCTCCACCTCACTCTGGTTCGAGCCCTGGTACCTCATGCTGCCCAGGACTATTGCAAGACTCACTTCACTCTTCTTGCAGGTCTTGTTCTTGTGTCTTCCCTCCCTAATCTATTCTGTTTATCACAGGAAAACACATTTTTGAGGACTTTAGCCCCTTACGAAAAAGGCTTTGTGATTTTCCATCGTTTATTACTGAGTCCAAACTTAGCTTTTCATTGTAGACAAGCCACAGTTTATTCACACCTAACACTCCTGTCTTATTCCATTATGCTCTTCTTCAAGACCTCTGCTGTAGTCAGAATGATTCCATTGGCAGTTCCCGAAAATGCCAAGCACAGATTTTCTTTTTCTTTTTCTGCTTATGATATATTCTTAGCTTCTTCCAGTTAAATAAATCTTACCCCATATTTCTGTTCTACATTAGTTTATTGTGAAACAAATGTGTGTCTTTTTCTTTTTTTTCCCCAGTATGAATTTCCCTGACACTCTACTATGCTCATTATATCATGAATGTAGAGTGCAGTCCATATGCTGTTCTGTAGCAGTGCAACATATAAACCCTGGAGCCAGGTAACTGACTTCAAATCCTGGTGCTACTACTCACTATCCTGGTGACCTCAGTCAAGTTACTAAACCTCTCTGTGCCTTAGTTATTTCTACTCTATAGTGAACATAAAAATAATGCCTCTCTGGCAAGATTGCCAAAAGGATTAAACGAATCATTGCATGTAAAACAATGGCTGGTACAAGGTAAGCACTGAATGATAATAATGATGATGATGATGATGGTGACAATGTTATTTGTTCTGTTCTGTGTGTGGCATTTTTCCATAACTACTTTGTAAATTCTTTAAGTCCAAGATTTCCATACATCCCTCTGCCTTGCACAGAGGAGACTCACAGGAAGAGAGTGTGATGCAAAAGTTCACGTGGCCAGGAGGCCAGCCACATCAGATTAGGCAGGTCTCTCAACTTCTTCGAGACTCCCGTTTGCTTATGTGTAAAACGGGGATAATTTTTTCTTACCTTTATATAGTATATTAAAGTTAAAGTGTTTCATGTATAATAGTTCATTTATTATCTGCCTATCTCCTTCACGTATGAGATAATTTATGCAAAGCACATTGGAAGTTAAGGCACGCAGATGTAAACCGTATGACCAAGGTGCTCAATAAGGGCTTTTTGGAGAATGGGATCAAATGTTTGTCTTTCTTTGCCCCCCACCCCCTAATGGAAACTCCACATAAAAAGAATTAAGAGAATTTCTTTTTAATATTTTTATTCAATAGTGTCCCAATCTTCTCATGGAGCACCCTCCCGCCCTCCCCCTACCTTCCAGAAAAGCATTATTTCTTTTAGAAGGCAAGTGGCGAATGTCGATAGAGGCACCTGGTTCTATGGTAACTGGTGCCCAGAGAACTAGTAGGAATCGAAGAAATCTCTTAAAATAATGTTTAACTCTTGTTCCATAGAGTTCAGTTTTTTGACTGCTCCTTGTCAGAGTGATTATTATTTCTTTTCTGAGGTAAAAAGGGAGGTTAGACTTAGAGAAAGGGGAGTAAAGAAAGTGAGGTAGAGAAAACCAAATAATCATCATGGGAGAAAAGAAAACCAGACGCTGGAAACTAACATAAGGACAATGAAGGCATTAGATTAAAAATGAAAAAAAGATGAAGCCATACAAAGTGAATATGATTTTTTTAAGGCAAGAAACTGTGACTCATTCAGTCTTTGAGAAGCAGACTGTTATCAGAAAACATAGTAAAATAATGAGTACAGAAGGGTATATGATATGGCAAGCTGTGGGAATTTCCAGGCTGGCTTGTGTGCTAATTATTAAGTATCCCAGCTCTCATTCTATATTCAAACTAAGCATCCATAAACTTCTCTCTCTAGCAGGATGAGACATAAGAAGATATTCAAATACCAAAGTAACTATGGAAATAGGAGGAACAAAGAAGAATTCTTGAAAGTCTCTAGGTAAAGATAAAAGGAAAACAGAATAAAGAAGATCTCACAGCAGGGGCTTGTGACAGATCTCCAAATCAGGAAGTCAGGGAAGATGAAGTGGAACGAAGCCAAATCTCCACATCCAGAGAGATGGCCCATAGATTTCAACTACCCAGTTAACTTTCAGATAACTCACTCAGGAGAATAGAACTGGAAATGTACAAAGCATAAGTTTAATTCTCTCAGTAAATGATGCAGAAAGAGTAGCAAGAATTTTGAAAATGGTCTCACACCCGGAAGAAGATTTTATAGACTGCCTGAATGTCTTAACCTGGAGAAGAACGATCCTGGATTAGCCAAAGTCTAAGTATGAACATTATTCCAAAATAGTAGGAAACCAGGCTTAAGTTGCTCATGAATTTGATGGGTTAAAAAAATACGTGAATATATGTATTATATATATATAACAAAAATTTTTAAGGGAAGATTATAGATTTGTTCTGTACCAAATAAAAGGCAAGAGATACTTTTTAAGATATAGTTAATGTAAACGCCTTATTGGATCCCTATTCTCGTATTACAGTCGGAAATTAGCTGTGCATTTTGGTGATTATAGGTTATCTATCTCTATGCAGCAAACACTCCAAAATTTAGAAGTTTCCACATGATTTCTTATCCTCTTATTTGGCACGTTCACAAGGTGTCTTGAAGCCTAGGCTCGGAATTTATTCAATGTCACTCCCTCCTCATTTGGTCAAACCAAGTCTCAAGGCCAGTCCCCCTTCAAGGGGTGGGGAAATTGACTCCTCCTCTTAGTGCAAGGGACTAGAAAGAATTTGTGGCTGTTTTTCATCTATCATAGGAGTTTAACTCAATTACAAAATGGGATATGAGATATGAAAGAATCTGACAAATTGAAAACTGCTAAATTATTACAAAGCATTATTAATATGTAGCTGACCCATTTTTCCTTCCCTCCTTCTCAGGGCATTTCTGTCAGGCATCCTCATGAGCAAATTCAAGACAGGATGCTGCAGGCATACTAAGTCAATTGGAAGCGTGTTTGGGGCCTTGATTACTACCTGTGTGTACCTTGCTAAGCAGAACCTCATGGATGAGTCTGCTACCAAGTCAATGACATATAAAGTGCACTGAATTTCAGAAAGAAAGATTTTTCTGTGTGCCGTAAATCTTGTGATAATATTTGTCATTAGCTCAAGCACTGATCCATAGTTCAAAGGAAATTTACACTTCCACTCAGTAAGACAGATTTTTATCTTCTTAAATCTTGGTACCAGAGGCCTAAAGAAAAATAGCCAAGCAAAAAAATGTAAGGTTGAATGGCCTTGTTTATTCATCTCTGTGACATTCTCATAACAACTCAACAGTGACAATGAGCCTGGAGGGTCAGCAACTCTTTGCAGTGGGCACTTGTTGTGGTAGCTCCACGATGCATGCTTCCCCTTCTCTGAGGAGCTGCCAACATGCACCCATATGTCCTCTCCTCTCCTGCCCTGACAGCCATCTCAGTGTTAGGAAAGAGCCCCTGGAGCATGGTTTATCAATTCAGGTCTGTCATCTGATCTAAAGTCAGCTGATCAATTTGCCTCCCTCATGAATTTGAAATGTTGCCAGAGGAGCAACTGTGTTATTGGAAGTTGTTAGTATCTGAGACACATTGCAATGCTCTCGGGGGAAGACCTACAACCTCCTGCAGAAGAAATACATGGAATTGCCCTAGCCATTTTGGAGCCAAGGTTTAATTCCTTCTTTGATTCTATGAGATATTCCAGTATTCTTGCAATAAATTCCCTGTTTTTGCTCAAAGTATTAGAGTTGGTTTCTTTTTCTCTTTTTGTTTGTTTGTTTTGTTTTTTGTTTCTTTCTTCTTCTCCCCAAAGGGCCCCAGTACATAGTTGTATATTCTAGTTGTGAGTGCCTCTGGTTGTGCTGTGTAGAACGCTGCCTCAGCATGGCTTGATGAGCAGTGCCATGTCTGCGCCCAGGATCTGAACTGGCGAAAACCTTGGCCACCGAAGCAGAGCATGTAAACTTAACTACTCAGCCACCAGGCCGGACCCTAGAGTTGGGTGCTGATACTTGTTATCAAAAGAAACTTACTAATAGAAGACAGCCACAACCATGCCTGAACAGTTAGAAGAAAATGGTTTATCTGGATGCCATTTCATTCATTCATTGATTCCTTCAATAGTCACTTATTGAGGATCTATTATATGTCAATCACAGAGACAGGCACACAAATAAGACAGGAGGAGGTGTGGGGAGACAGTCATGCAAACATGTAATTACACTAAATTGTGATAATGTTCTAGTAGAGATACTTACAAAGTGATGTGGGAGTACAGATAAGAGCATGAATGAACTCTCTGGGTAGGTTGGGGAACTAGGGTTAATCAGCTTGGAGAAGGATTTAAGCTAAGGACTCAATCAAAGCTATATGGAAAATTCAATCTCATTCCATTACAGCGGCAGCAATGAAGAATTTCTACATAGAGGCCGAAGACCAGCTGTTCTCAATATCGACTCAGCTCTGCCGAGTGGAAACTGATCTGAACAGCAGCATGAGAAACTTAAATAATATGTGGAAGAATTTCCTGACAGTGAAAGTTGTTAATGTTGGGAGATTGTAGAATCTTCTCTGGAGGTTTAAAAAATAACATAGCTCTTCATCTGCCTGGGATAGAATTATTGTGATGCAGTCTAAAAGCAGGCAAATGGAAGATAATCGCTCGAGGTTTTTTCTGCCTCACAGTTTTTATAATTCTGTCACTTCTTAGAAAAACTTTATCAAATCAATAAAAAAATAAAATTACAGGCAGAAAAGCAAGGCAAAAGAAGGGAAAAGTAATCGAATTATTAATTCCGTCTTGGGTCAGGTGTGAAGAAGAGACTAAAAAGCTTCAATATTTGGTATTTTAGAAATAATTTTGAAGTCACGTAGTCTATTGAGTGTTCTAGAACTCCCAGGTTGGTGATCAACTGGTTGCTAACTAATGGGGGGTCCTGTGTTTTCCTTCCTAGTCCAGAATACTTCTGTTTCCCCTAATTCACTTGACAACTAACCTCATCTTGTAGAGTATTTTGTATATGTTTATAAATTTCTTCGTGTTGTGAACGTAAGCAAATTTACAGAATAAAGCTGTCAAATGAACATTTACTCTCTACATCACTCAAAATTTATATCTGTCCTTTTTAAGGTTAGCTACCTATATTTTACTTCTAATATTTTTGAATTCTGCTTTCTTCCACATGACTGATTTCATTTATACTCTTTCATGTGTTGATGTATTCCCTATACTTGCCACATTTAATAGCACTTTAGCACATCACTGTGAATCCATAGATTTTGATATATATAATAAGTGAGGTAGCTAGAGCTGAGTGGGAGGACAGATGCCCTGGAAGCATCTGTGATGGGATGAAATCATCACCGCCTCAGTGGTGCCTGTCACTGGAGCCTCCTCATCCAGCTAACCCATCTTTCTTTCCCCCCTCCCTCCCTCCCTTCCCTCCTGCCTACCTTCTTTCTTCTTTCCTGCCTTCCTTCCTCCCTCCCTCGCTCTCACCCTTCCTCCCTCTCTTTTTCCCTTCCTTTCTTCCAATTAAAGAGACTAGCATGAGGTTAAAACTAGAGCGTGTGTTCAGAGAATTATAAGCCTAGTTGGGCTAAAGATAAGGTGTATGACTAGAAAATAAATTCAGAAAATTAAGTTATGCTAAGACCACAGAGTTTAGTTTATTGGGCAAGCACTGGGAGACAAATGAGCACAGCATTTGAAAGATAAGCGTGAATATGGTGCATAGCGGAAGGTTCCTGAGAATGGTAATGATTTTGAAGAGTGAGGAATCATTCAAAATAATACACACATTAACATTTTATTTCATATTAAAATCCAAAGATGTACATACGTATACCAATATTTTGATTTTGGGCTAGGGCCTTATTTTTTTTCTATTTTTTGATGAGGAGATTGGTCCTGAGCAACATCTGTTGCCAATCTTCCTCTTTTTGCTTGAGGTAGACTGTCACTGAGCTAACATCTGTGCCAATCTTCTTCCATTTTATGTGAGATGCCACCACAGTGTAGTTTGATGAGCAGTGCTAGGTCTGCGCCTGGGATCTGAACCTGCCAACCCCAGGCCACCAAAACGGAGCGTGTGAACTGAAACACAACCCACTGGGCTGGCCCCTGATGATGGCTTGTATGAAAACCACATATCTGGGCACTCCATGGCCCAGGCATCTTTGGGGAGTTTTCCCAACTGGCTGCAGTCTCAAGTGGAGCCTTGGGCCCACATAGCCCTCATGGCCCATGCACTGAGCCCTGTGTTCCAGGGTGCCCTTCATATTTCCTTCAGATTAGATTAAAAACTACACTATAGACATGGGATTTGACTTCCTGATGACTGCTAAGGGTCCAGATGATACAGCCTGGAAGTGTGGAGGAGTAAGTTCCCTGTGGGATGAACCTTGATCAATGAGATTCAAGAGCAGGAAAGGATGAAACAGACTCCCAACCCTGTCCTCCTCTGCAGAGTTCTCCGAGGTGTGAGTTCTCCTTACAGCCCTTCAAAAAGGCCCACAGACACACCTGCTGAGCAACACACAGAGTTTTTTCCTGGATCATCGTGAGTAGCAATCAGTGCTTCAGGGACGCTTATCACATTGCTTGGCATCTCTCCTTGCCTCATTTCCTCCTTTGCCTATCCTCACTTCCCTGGGCTTACATCTCCCAAATAAAGAATACTGTTTTAATCCTTACTTCAGGCTCTGTTTCCTAGAAGACCTGGGCTAAGATACCCATTACAAAAAAATTTGCCTCAACTGCCTGTCTCCCTCCATCTATTCTGCTTATATCTCTCTTCCTTTGAAACTTTTTGAAAGAGATTTTTTTACTCTTTATCTCTGTTTTCTTATCTACCATTCATTCCTCAGTCTACCTTCTCTCTACCATTTCTCTAAAACTGCATTCACCAAGATCAATAATGACAAAGGATAATTTTCAGCCTTTATCTTACCTGATCTGCCTGCAGCACTTGACAGTGACCTCATCTTCTTCTTCCAACGTTGTCTTGCCCTGAATTCTAGACAATTCACTCTTGGTTTATCTTCCCATCATAGCTACTCCATCTCAGTCACCATTATATATCTTGTACATATTGAGGTTTCCCAGGGTTCTGTCCTCAGTTCCTTCCCCTGCCATCCCCTCCCTTTTCTTTGTTCCCCTCCCTTTCTCTTCTCTTCGCTTTTCTCTTCCCTTCCCCTCTGTTTCCTTCCCTTCTCTTCCCTAGTATGAATGATCCCTGGAGAGTCTTATTCATTCATGTAACTTCCACTGCCATCAATATGCCAATAACTTCCAAAACTGTATTTTAAATCTAGCTTTCTCTCTTGAGTACCAGATCCTTTAAAGGATCTATTTACTGGATATTTCCTCTTTTATGTCCTATAGGCCCTGGAACTCGATATGTCCAATAATGAAACTCAGTATTCTCTTCCCACCTGAATCTGTTCTTATTCCTACCTTCCCTGTCTCAGTGACTGGTACCTCTATTCCCAAGTCAGAAATTAGGTGCCATCCTCACTCTCCCACAAGTCAACCCCCATTAGGGTGACCAATTTTACCTGGTTTTCCCAGGACTTTCTTGGTTTTAGCATGAAAGTTCCCATATCCATGGAATTCCTTCAGTCCCATGAAAACTGGAATGGCTTGCTTGGGGCTGCTCTGGTTTTAAAACTGGAAATCTCACGTCTTCGGAACCTCTTCAGTCCTGGGCAAACCAGGAAGGTTGGTCATTCTTTCTTCCACATCCAGTCAATCATCAAGACCCACTGATTCTAACTTTTTAGTAAGTCTAGAGTGTCCTGTTATCTCCATCTCTATTGGTACTATGACCAGTACAGGCCATTAACATTTCTTGCCTAGATTTCTGCAAAGCTTTGCAACTTTCCTGTTGCTTCCATCATTGCTTCCTCCATTCTTTGAATTGCTGCTAGAGTAATCTTTCTGAACTATAAACCTGATGATGTCATTCATCTCTTTAAATCTTTTAAATTGTTCCCTATTTGCCATAAGACAAGGTGCACATTTAGTAAGATGGCTCACATGGCCTATCATAAAATCATCCTGCTTATTCTTCCAGACTCATCCCTTCTCGCTTTCCTCTTACACCATATATAAGCCCAGATGCCAGCTGTCCCCTCTGCAAAGCACCCTTTGTTTTTATTTTACACCCAAGTGGACTCTTGCACGTCTTTACATTCTCTTTCCCCAATCCACTTTTACAAAAGTCTTAGTGAGAAACACAGAATTCAGAGGGGAGATGAAGGGGATATTCTATCATATGTAGGAGAGTAACAACCCTCAATTCACCATTTGATTTTTTTTCTGCAAATTTCCTTTTCAGCAACAGCACCCTGGGATTCTTTTTTTTTGGTTTCTACTTTCACCCCAAGGTATACAGCCTTCCTGGAGCTACTTGCCACCCCCCTAAACCAAGCTCTTTACACTCATCTCTTTGTTATACTGAGCAATGTGGCTTTGCCCCACCTCCTGTTTATAAACGTACATTCCCAACTCCATCCAAGTGCTCAACAGAACAAAGTGTCCTTCTATTTCTAGATTCCATTCTTGGTTAGTGCCATCATTTTTAGCTTGAATATGTTCCTTGGGGGTCTCACCTCTCATCCCAAGTAGCTTATTAAAATATCTCTTTAAAAGTTCAGTGTCATACTCCTAGAGGAATTATTCTACCAGCTGCTAAGAGAGTAACAGTTCTTTACTTTGTTGCATGTGTTCCAGCCACATTGGCTTTCCTTTAGTTCTCATAATATTCCTTGTTCTCTCCTATTTTGTCTTTGTACAAGCTGCCAATTAGCCTGGGATACTTTACCATCATTTTACCAAAAAAAAGTTGACAATAATAAATATACTTAAAGTTATGAGATTTTTATGCCTGCTTGCCAAAATTTGTCTTCAGCATCAGGAAGAATGGACTGGTTTTTATAAACTGAACCAGTGTTACATGTAGTTCATGGGCTCGATTTGGACAAAGAAATTCCTAATTATATCATGACTCATTTCAGCATTTTTAATCATCATAATATGATGAAATTCACTGCATTGGTCTCTGGGGGATTGGAAAGAAAACTAATTTCAGTTTTTGAAAGTCATTTTCAAGACCTCCAAAGAAGGTTTAAAAGGACATGAAAGGGGTCTAAGAATTGCATAGCTCTCAGTTTGATTCTAAGTCTGAGAATTAATACAATTAATCAAAACACAATCCACAGTCCCTGAGAAAACAACAATATGCAAAACACAAGGCCATTGTGTACAGTCCAAGCAATCATATACGTTTACAGCTTGTTATATTTAATTAACCTAATTTATTTTCTTGATAACATTGAGTATATCTTCATTTTTACTAATGCAAATGGTTGAAGATTTTAAGACGGCAGTAGAATAGTTTCTTGTTGTGTATGGAAAGTCACACTACTTGGGTCCTCCGTGGCCTTCCTTAGTATGAGAGCCCTTGAGCTTCAAAGCCTTGAGGGCTGTATGGATTAAGAGAATGAATCTGGAGTTAGAGTTCAGAAATCCAGATTTCCATCCAGCTATATTTTCTTAAGTCATTTTAAACTCTCTGCACTTTCTTATCTTTTAAACAATCTTTACACTCATATTTTAAAGCAGGGAACTTCCCTTGTTTTCTTTCTCATTCATGAAGATAGTATAAAGTAATTGATGAGAAAATACTTTGAAATCTAAAAATGCTTTGTGATCATAGGTGGGCCTGTCATCTTTTATATTTGCAAAGGACCACCATAAGGAGATTGACTGTACCAGCCTATTCATCCTTCCGACTATTCAAGTATTCATCTGTCTTTCCCTTCCTTCTTTCAACAAACATTTATTGAATGCTTAATATTTGCATATAACGGATAAGATCCTTGTCCTCATGGAACTGACACTCTTGTGTAAATAGTAAAAAGACAACTTAAATCCAGATTCATAAAGGCTATAATTGAGGGAGGAATTGAAGGATGGTTGTATTAGGTAGGGTGGTGATTAGGGAAGGTTTTCCACAAACAGTGATGTCTAGGGTGAGAGCTGATGCTTCAGCTCTCATGGGAAAATATGGGACATATTTTAGATCTCATGGGAACTGTGAGTAATATCAGGGCAAAGAGAGGTGATATAATCTTACAAGTAGAGAGGACATTGTGTGCAAAGACCCTGAGGCAAGAGTTGGTGAAGTTCAACAAAAATTTCAAGGTAGCTCCTCTGTCAGGTAAGAAATCTTCACGTGAACTGCCTATGAACAATGTGGTAGCTAGTTCCGTAGAATATCTGCTATGAGAAAAGTGTGAGGTTTATCCACCTGCAGCTCTTCTTTGGCCTCAAGTCTTAGATTGAATTGTACTATCCCTGGCAGCTCTCTTTGTCTTTTTTATAAACAAATCTTTAGACAGTGGAAACCAAAGCAAACCAAAAGCTTTTGGTTTTTAAGACGTGGCAACTTGAATTGAAACACTACAATTATCAGATAATTAACTCATAACTCAACAACACTATTCCCATTTGTTCTCATTTTAAAGAAGAGGAAACCGGATATCAGAGAGGCTAACTACTGCTCTCTAGGTTACACAGCTACTAAATCACAGCTATTAAATCAAGGATAGGCTAGACCTGGGGCAACAATGGTCTCCACATGTTAGAAGCAGGGGCAACATGACCACTGTTATACACGAAGATCAAGAACAAACACAGAGGCTGAATGTCACCTTTAACAGTACAGGACAACAAGGCAACTAAAACTCTTATCACAGCCACAAGCATACTTGTTGTTTGATTTGAGTGATCAAGCCTTCTAGTCTGAGCACATTGCCAATACCACCTGCCATAGCTCCTTCCTACCATTCTATTGTTAGAGTAGATGTGTCTGGGAAGCAGGTATTGTCTCTGAAATTTCCCTTGAAGTTGATAGCTAGTTGAGCACAAAATAGATTCCTAAGAAATGGTTAGGAAAGATCAGAACCTGGCACTGAGGGATAAGAAAAAGGCAAATGAAGTGGGAGTTTAAGACCCAAATACAAACTTCTATTTACCTAGGGCCGAGAGTTTGTGACTCTTAGGGAAACTGAGCAGTCAAACATAATCAGAATGATTGCTAAACATCTCCAGCCTTGACTAACAACTCATCACAAGAATAACAACATGAAGGAAAATTGAATCCCTCTCCAGTCTGGTTATTTGAATACCTGGGTAAGTTAGGTCTGGTTAAGAGAAGCAGGTATGTCTTGTGAGAAGGTAGTGGTGCTACTTCTAAAGTCTAAGAGCTAAAAATATTACATCAAGAAATTACACAGTCTTATAAACCATTGTAATCCCAATAAAATTACTTGGAAAAAAATATAAGCTGTCTTTATTGAACTATTGGGAGAATTAAATGCTACACATATACATACCATATATACATTAAAAAAAAAAAGAAACATTAATGAGTCAAATCTCTTTGCACCCACTTCCCCTAGTATGTATATGTCAGGCAATGGCAAAACGTCTGTTGTAAGTGTTTTCCTGCTACAGGAAACTTTGCAGATGATGTCCTAACTCTTGAGTGCAATGGAAAGGTCTCAAAAGTGAGCCTCCTCTTATCAGAATTTTTTCTACCATGAAACTTTCTGTATCTCTTAGGAATCTTTCAGTTGCAAGTGACAGAATAGCTAACTCAAATTCATGTAAGCAAAACATTTATTGGCCCTACATATGAAAGGGCCAGAAGTAGGGCTTGTCATAGATGCAGTTTGACCTGGGGGATCAAATGATGGGTTTCCCATCACCTCTCAACTCTTTATTCCTTTGTGTGCTACATTCATCTGTGGGCTTTTTCTTTAGTGAGACAATATGGCAGCAGAATTTCTAAGCTTCATATCTTCATGTACAAAATTCAGTGGAACAGTGAAAGCTGTTCTTTCTTAGAGTCAGTCACCGTGGCCAGGAAGTTGGTGTTGTGAGGTTTTGCTTAAGTCAATCAGAGTCCTCCCTGGAGGTGGGAGGGTGGGATCATTCCCACCCAACTGACTTGGCAGAGAATTGGGTTGGGAGGATTTTCCCAACTGGAATTCTGCTACTAGATGAGTGGGGAAATGGACGCTCAACAGCAAAGAAGAGATTTTGCCACTCTTGATTTTTTCTTCTTTCTTTCTATTTTTTTGAGGAAGATTAACCCTGAGCTAACATCTGCTGCCAATCCTCCTCTTTTTTGCCGAGGAAGACTGGCCCTGAGCTCACATCCGTACCCATCTTCCCCTACTTTATATGTGGGACGCCTACCACAGCACGGCTTGCCAAGCGGTGTGCATGTCCACACCTGGGATCCGAACTGGTGAACCCCGGGCTGCCCAAGCGGAACATGCAAACTTAACCGCTGCGCCATGGGGCCAACCCCTTCTTTCTTTTTTGGCATTCCACCTGAAAGGACTCTTAGTCAAGTTTAGCTCCATATTGGTTAGAATATAGTTTCAGGTGCATAAAATGGAAACTCAAAATAACAGCATATTAAACAAGATAGAAGTTTATTTCACTCTCACTTAAAGTATGAGATGGTGTGGTGGCTCTGCACTGTGAAATTATAAAAGACTAGGCTCCTGTTTTGCTCTGTCGTCTCTTAGGTGTTGCTTCCATCTTTATGGTCCAGCATGTTCACTACTATGTCCCAATTCCAATCTGACAGAAGGGGTAAAGAAGGGGAGGATATGTCTGTTCTCTTTAAGTCAGAGTTTCTCAACGTTGTCACTACTGACATTTTGGGCCAGATCCTTTGTTGTGGGAGGATATCCTGTGCATTGCAGGATGTTTAGTAGCATCCTTGGCCTCTACCCACTGGATGCTGGTAGCATCCCTCTTCCCTCCAGTTGTGACATCCAAAAATGTGTGTAGACTTGCCAAATATCCCCTGGGGGTGGGATATTTTACTTCTGTTCATGTTCTTTGGCTACAACTGAGTCATATGGTCATTCATAGCTACAAGGGAGACTGGAAAGTGTGGTCCTTTTCTTTTTTTCTTGATGGCTATGTGCCATCAAGAATGGGATGAATAACATTCTCTGCCAGAGTGTTCAAGTTTAAGTATGTAACTCTCTGTTAACATCAACCTGGGGGTACAAGACAATAACAGTCAATAATTATTGAGCTTTTGCCTTTATCCACCTTCAGGATTCCACAAAATTCCCCCAAAATATTTCTGAAACTCTTTAGGTTGCATTTCGTATTTGTGAACATCCTTCTAGACTTTGACTATGAGAAACTTCGAAATCCATGAAACCATATGTAGATGTTTTACAAATGACATTGTCACTGGTGTCCATTTTGAGGGAACTGAAGTCTGTGTCAAGTACAATTTCTAGTCATTCTCAAAGCTTTCTCTCCAAAGCTGTTGGTGCAGCCTTCTGTCTTCCATTACCGCTAAAGCCATTGGTGCCGACTAAAGGCACCAGCCAGCCGCTACACTATAAATCTCTTCCCATCTCCAATCTTTGGTCTTGATGAAGTACTCATAGGGTTTCCAACATGTTATAGGCATTTTAGTGAATCTAGTTTTTCTAGATGGCTTTTTCTCTCCTTATGACTCAAGGCAGACTATGGGTGCTGGGATGAAAGACAATTCTGAGTAACACAAACCTTGATGTACTCAAAATCGTTCTTCCATTCTGTGATGTTTGAAACATTATTATTGAATCAAGCTTATATATTTGACATTTCTCTTAGTAGAACTTTTTCTCAGTCCCACATGTAAATAGAATTCAAGTTCAATATCCCATAAGTTTTCCTGACCAAGCCAAACACGTGGAAATCCAGTTTAGGCTCAAACTGGAATCCTTTGCTACTTATTTACTCACTCATTCATTTCAGTCAGTCATTATATTCACTTATTTATTTAGTCAATACATTTATTGAACGTCTACTACATAAGGGCATGTTCTGGGTCTTAGAGTTGCAACTGTGAGCACTGTTGACATGACCTTCACTTGTACTATCTAACAGGTGCTATGGTGACAGCTCCCTCCTCTTCCACGTTATCAGTTTGTGGGTTGTATACTTTGTCCAGTGTTCCACTGGAAGTTCTTATATTAGACCAGAGTCTCTCTGCTACCCAGTTGCTATCAGTGGTGTGTACTTGGGCAATTCAATATTTGTGTAGGCCAACTCTACTGATGAAGATTTTTCTGAGGCAAAAAGTAAAACTCGCCTAGTCACACATTCTCAAGCAGAATGTCTGAGTTATTAGGAACCTTAGATTGTCTACTATTTGGTGACTCTGAACCGTTCTTTTCTTTCACGGGCTTTGGTCAGACTTAGGGTTAATGCGTTGGAATGTATGATTTGCTTTGTAAGTGCTCATCATCTGAAATGCCTTTACTTTTTAGAATTATTAAATTTTTTTTATTGTGATAAAATACACAGAACATAAAATTTATCATTTTAACCATTTTTAAGTATATAGTTCAGTGGCATTAAGTACTTTCACATTGTTGTGCAATCATCACGACATCCATCTCTAGAACTTTTCATCTTCCCCAGTTGAAACTCTATACCCATTAAACGATAACTCCCCACTGTCCCTGGCCCTCCGGCCTCTGGCATCCACGCTTCTACTTTATGTCTATGAATTCTACTACCCTAGGTAGTAGGTGTAAGTGTGATCAAATGTAAGTGGAATCGTGATATTTGTCCTTTTGTGCTTGCCTTATTTCACTTAGGATAATGTGTTCAAGGTTCAACCACCTTGTAGCATGTGTCCGAATTTTCTTCCTTTTTAGAGATGAATAATATTCTACTGTTTGTATACACTATATTTTGTTTACTCATTAATTCATTGATGGACCGAAATGCTTTTTTTCTGCCTTTTAGGTGGAGTCTCATCTTGAATACTAAGACCTATATGCCTCAAAATCTTGCACTAGTAAATATAAACACTTTAAAGTAGGGCATTTAGCTCTATGGCATTAATGAACTAAGCAGTAAAATCTGCAATTGCCACTCCAGAAGAAAATGTAATTTTAAAATTACTGCCACTTTTTATTAGCAGTGTAAGTCCTAAGATGGGATTATGAAATTATTGTTTTATGAAAGAAAGTCAATTTAAGAATTTTAGCATCTTAATGTCATTAAGAGTACTTCAAAATAGTGGGAAATCTTTCTCTTATGTGTCCGTGCTGGCCAATATGGTAGCCACCATCCAAATATGGGTTGTTTTTTTTTTTTAAAGATTTTATTTTTTTTTATTTTTCTTCCCAAAGCCCCGGGTACATAGTTGTATATTCCTTGTTGTGGGTCCTTCTAGTTGTGGCATGTGGGACGCTGCCTCAGCGTGGCTCAATGAGCAGTGCCATGTCCACGCCCAGGATTCGAACCAACGAAACACTGGGGCGCCTGCAGCGGAGTGTGCAAACTTAACCACTTGGCCACGGGGCCAGCCCCAAATATGGGTTTTAAAGTTAAGTGAAATTAAAAATTCACTTCCTCAGTCACGCTAGTTACTTTTCAAACACCCTGTGGCCATTGTTAGTGGCTACTGTATTGAACAGTACAAGCATAGAACATCTTTATCATCACAGAAAATTCTATTCCCCAGTGCTGATTACGTTAGCTTGGATTTTCTCCTCCGAAGTCTTTAGGGATCATTTAAAGTTCACAAAATTCATTGCCGCCCAACAGAGTGTGACATGCTGAGTAACCCTTGGCTTTGCCAGCCTGCAGTCTGTAGTTGAAGGACAGTGCTGACTCTTCTGTGGAGCATGAGAACAGTATCGGTACCGTCTTGGTGCTTGCTCACCACCGGCCCGCATAGGCACCCAGAGCCCAGTGTGCAGAGAGGAGAGAAGAAAGGTGAAATTCCAAAAGGGTGAGGGAGGCAGGAAATGAGAGTAAGCTCGCTGTAAGTTGATGGCATTTTAGATTTTTATGGTTTTTGAAATTTAGTGTAGCCTCTCAAACTCCAAATAGTAAAAATGGACATAGATGGGGGCCGGCCTCGTGGTGTAGTGGCTAGGTTGACACATTTCCCTTCAGTGGCCTGGGGTTCACCAGTTGGGATCCTGAGCATGGACCTAGCACCGCTTATCAAGCCATGCTGTGGCAGGTGTCTCACATATAAAATAGAGGAAGATGGGCACAGATGTTAGCTCAGGGACAATCTTCCTCAGCAAAAAGAGGAGGATTGGCCATGGATGTTAGTTCAAGGCTAATACTCCTCAAAAAAAAAAAAAAGGACATGGATGGAAACCCTCAAACAATAAGGAACACATTGGACTTAATGCCTTTTAATTCTTGAAAATCTAGTGTAGAGAGAACTATCTTGGGGACAGTAAGAGGGATCTGATTATGATGGAGGCAGAGTACTCTAGACTCCGTCTCTTCTTTAGAGAGGCAACTTTCAACCTCTCTTTGCAATTGAGATACCCTGGTAGTAATAGTTTATTTATAATTACTTTGTTATTCTATTTGTATGCCATCCTTTACTCTTAGAGCAAATAGGGGCCAGCCCAGTGGCACAGCAGTTAAGTTCACACAGTCTGCTTTAGTGGCCTGGGGTTTTCCTGTTCGGATCCTGGGTGTGAACCAATGCATTGCTTAACAAGCCACGCTGTGGCAGGCATCCCACATACAAAGTAGAGGAAAATGGGCACAGATTTTCGCTCAGGGCCAGTCTTCCTCAGCAAAAAGAGGAGGATTGGTGGTGGATGTTAGCTCAGGGCTAGTCTACCTCAAAAAACCAAAAACCAAAAACCAAAAAACAGAGCAAATAAATTTCATTTCCAGGGTTTTGATATCCCTTTGACTAATTAGGGCAGGAATCTTTCTTAGCAGCTTGCTCTATCTCCAAAATCCTCCTTGCACATAATTGGTGCTCAGAAATGTTGAATAGGGGCTGGCCCAGTGGTGCAGCAGTTAAGTTTGCACATTTCCTTTCAGTGGCCTGGGGTTCGCTGGTTCGGATCCCAGGTGCAGACCTATGCACTGATCATCAAGCCATGCTGTGGCAGGCATCCTACATAAAGCAGAGGAAGATGGGCATGGATGTTAACTCAGGGCCAGTCTTCCTCAGCAAAAAGTGGGAGATTGGCAGTAGTTAGCTCAGGGCTAATCTTCCTGGAAAAAAAAAAAAAAGATTATTAAAAAAAAATGTTGAATGAATGTGAATACCCTAGAAGTTCTGGAAGGCTGGGATTGGGAATCATTCCTTTAAGAAAACTGATTTTCCCCGAAGGAGACTATTTTGAATCTATTCATCAATAGGCTTGCAGATTCCTTCAATTGACGAGGAAGTAGCATAGGCTAGTGGCTAACCTGATGGACATAAATATGAGATGACTTGGGCTCAAGTTCCAACTCAGCCTCTGACTAGCCATGTGAACTTCACCATTTTCACATTTTGAAGTTGTTTCCACATTTGGAACACAATAAAATCTTAGGATTTAGAGAGTTCAAAAATTTAAAAATTAAAATTTTTTTTAATTTAAAAATTCAAAAAATCCTAGGATTTTTGTGAGGATCACATAAGTTAAGATATGCAAACTGTTCAGCAATGTGCTTGACACACATTTAGCTCTCAGTATATGTTAACTCACAAAAGAAGATCCTTTAAGCATTTGTTGGGGGAATCTAGGCTTAGGCTAAAGGTAAGAGAAGAAGAGAGAGAGTGCTCGTGTTGTGGGAATCTAGGAAAGTGACAGGGAGAGCTGTGGCCTGGTCCACAGAGTCCAGTACAAAGGAGGTGAAGAGGTGGTGCATCTTTGTTCAGAGAAGGCAGCTGGAAATCTCACTGCTGCAAAGGAACTGCTATGTCCTAGAGACCAGCTGAGTACTTGACAGGCCCACACACTCCAGCCTCCCGGCCTGTGCCTTCTTTGTCTCTTTGCTTGAAATAATCTTCCTCCAGATATCTGCCTGGTCACTCCCTCAGTGCATTCAGGACTTTGCTCAAATGTTACTCTTCTCGCTTGAGCTTATCAAAAAAGAGACCTCCCACCCTCTAATTCCCAGTCTTCAATTATGATGAGTGAATCAATTATCAATTATGGTAATTATGTAATGATAATTACATACCCTACTTTATTTTTCTTATTAACTCTTTCACTATTGATATTCTTATATGTCTTTTTTCACCTACCATGTTATAATTACATGTGGGCAAGGAGTGTCTGTTTTTGCTCATTTTATCTAGAATAATACTTGTTCTTGATAGACTTGCAATGAATTTTTTTTGTTGAATTCACATTTTTATCATTTGATCCACACAAGAACTCTGCATGGCAAGTTGCTTTAACCTCAGGCTGTGGGGGAAAAAACATGGTGTTCAGAGAGGTGAAATGTCTTGCTAAAGATCCTGTAGCTAATGAGTCTTGGAACAAGTATTTGTGATTCAAAAACAAATGGTCTTTTTGTTGTATCACATAAATTAGTTTTATTTTTTTTTTTTCAAAAGGATTTGGGGACTTACAAGTTTAATGGGGGAAGTACATATTATGCAAAATAAGACAAATTGCGATAAAACAGAACAGAGATCCTATAGATAAAGTTAAGGAGATGGGTACTGTCTTGACATCTGAGATAAGCAAAATGTTGCCACAATTCTTTTTTTTCTGGGTCTGTGGCAACTGGTAGAAATGAACAGGTTCCCACTGACCTTGGCACTCAATCTCTTATCCCAAGAATCTGAGTCCCAACCTCAGAAGACTGAATCATCAAGTGAGTCTGTTTTCTTTATTATGTTATACACTCTTTCAGAGCAGGGGTGATATCTTAATCTCTGAATCCCTTACAACCTTCGGCATGATGCCCTGCTAGGTGTTCAGTGTCTGTAGAATGACAGAATGTTCTTCCATACATTGCCAGGGAAGTTGGGCTAAATGCCTTCAACCATTCCGCCTACCTCTAAGAGTCTATGAATCTTTTGAAAAGTACTTGAAGTGTTGATATGTCCTTATTAAAATAGAGTCCTATCCATCAAACCCCAGCATGAGGGAAATTAAGGAGGAGCCACAGAGACAGTTTACGTGGGGCGTACATTCTCACTGCAACAGGTGGCTAACTCACTGGAGCATGAGCATGAGTAGCAGGAGTCCCCGTAGGTGGGACTCCTGTGTGCTGGAAGAGTGCTTTGGCTTAATGGCTGTTTGAAGCCCTAAGGCTCAGTACTATGCACTATAGAAGAGATAAATGTAAGCAGATGCAATTTTAGAGCAAATGCACAATTTGATTACTCTTTCATCAAGTAGGGATTCAATTTGGCTATGTGTAATAGTAAACTCAAATAACAGTGGCTTGAGTCAGACTGGGTTTATTTTTGTTTCATGAAACAAAAAGTCTGGAGGAAGGCAGGGATGGTAAGAGGCTCAGGGATATCAGGTCTCTAAGATCTTTGCAGGGCCTTTTAGCCTCTCCCTTGTGGTCAAATGCACAGGCGGCTGCAGCTCTTGCCATCAAGGCTGCAGTAGATGTGTGAAGGAGAGAGAACAAAAGGCAGAAAGGGCATGCCAGCAGAGTCTGTCCCCACTCCTTTAAGGTATGTTTCTTTTTTCTGCCTCCAAACACCTACTTATATCTCCTTGGCCGGAACTGTGACCCACGGATACTTCTGTCCATGTACACATCTATCCACAACAGAGGCTGGGAAATTTAGTTTTTATTATCTGGGCACTTTGCCCTCATATTCCAACAAAATAAAGATTCTGTCAGTGAGGAACAATGGGAGAACGGATGGATGTTGAATAAACATCCAGCAGTCTTGCCACAGCTATCCATTAAAGAACCTCAGGATGGGCCCATGGAATTCCTTATTTTAAAGAACGCTAAATTTTGATGAGTCTCCTGACGAGTTAGTTGCATGATACATTCTGAAGTAGCTGCATGAGTTTATCTTTTCATGGGAATATTTAAGAGCAGTTATTGTCTGAAATTCTGGGTATTATGTAGGGGGAGCTCTGGCATGGGTTCAAACTTTGGCTTCACCACAATTCGCTGTGAGCCACGCTGAGGTTCAACTCAGCTTTATGTAAAAAGGAGATATGACTAACTGATTTAAAAATTTCTATGCAGGAGCAAATGATTAAAAATAAATAAGACATTTTAAGGAAGTACAAGGTAGAAGGACTTCCTTATCAGAAATTAAGAATTTATTATAAAGCTCTGTTTCTTCAGACGGTCTAGAATTACATGCAGAGCTATACAAATTGACCAACAAACTAGGACAGACAACCTAGAAATGGACCAATACAAAAATAGAAATTTTATTTATGACTGAAATGACACTGAAAATTGGTTATGAAAAGATGAATTTTTCAATAAATGATACTGGTACAATTGGTTATCTGAATGTGAAAAGATGAAAAAAATCAAATCTGTATGGATTAAGACTGACACGTACAAGGCAAAACTACCATGTTGAATGGAAATAGTAAGTTTTCAGGTGTTTCCACTTGAACAAAGCACAAAACCTTGAGAAACTACATAGTATATTGCTTAATAATACAAACTTGGTTAAATATAGATAAAAACAAGAGAAAAATAAAGAGAAAATTCAGGATTGTATTTACTCTAAGGGGAAATGAAAGGGGACACAGAGAACCTAAATGTTCTTGTTCTTAAATTAGGTGGTGACTACACAGAAGCTTAGTATGTCCTTATCTTTTATACCTTACATATTTTTATAAGGATTCTTTTGTACTTACACATAACTTCTAAAAGATTTAAAATGTAGATATGGAAGATAATCTCATTGGGCTATTGTGAACATCAAACATGAAAGTACTTGAAGAAGCATTAAATAAATGTAAGTTATTTTCATCCACTACACTGTGCACTTCTTGAAGACAGAATTATTTCTTATTCATCTTTGTATCCTTAGCATAGTGTATGAAATATAGTATGTACCCAATAAACATTTTTTTGAACAAACGAATGAATGAATGAGAAAGCCATGTCAATATTAGCATGTTTTTATCCAGCTTTCTAATTTTGGCATTATTAAAACTAAGGTGCTCCTTCTAGTATTTCATAGCAAACATGTCACTCTATTAACTCATTTTCTAATTTATTCATTCTTCAAATATTTAATAAGGCCTACAATGTTCCAGATACCATGCTAGTTGTTGGGGGAACTGAGAGGAACTATACCTATTTCCTGTTCCCAATGAGCTCACAGTCTAGTGGACAGACAAACAAGTACCTAGATAATAACAATCGCTTCTGTAAACTATTTCTTGGACTGTCACTACTATGTATAATAAAGGATGCTTATCTTCCTGGTTGACTTTTTCTTTTCTTTAGATGTCGAGGACATTTTCAAAGTTTGCCTTGATGAGTGGTAAATTAATTAACTTAGCTCTATTTCATAGGCATTCCAGGGAAATGAGATTCTATTATCTCACATGAATGGAAGGCTGGGGAGTACGCATGTTCTTGCCTTTGAATTGAGTTCAGTTCATATTGGAATCAGGTGTGAATAGGAAAGGGATCTGCTTAATTGACACCTTAATAGAAAATACATTTCTACTTTAGACATTCTATTTTAAGACATAATTATGTCTTATTTGCCCAATGAGGATTTCTTGAGTGCCTACTGTAAGGCAATGGAGCATTTGGATATTAAATTAATAGTGATTTGGGAGAAGGTAAAAGAATTTTTAAATGAAAGAAAAAAAAATACGGGAGTGGGTTATTGTCTCTGGGATCACAGCACTAAGTGTGTAGAGAAAACAAATTAAAATGTCTTGAATATCTGCTAGAGAAACAGTGTACCACCTAGTGACAGTTCCTGAAAGTGCAGGCAGGTCCCATGGGTGGTTTCCTCTCCCTTCCCTGAATGGAAATGGTGACCACCTTCACACAAGCCCAGAGCCCTGAAAAGTAAATGGAGTTTAGTTGAATTCAAAACATTTTATTGTAAATGTGATACATGTTAATTGTAGAAAATAAGGAAGATACAAATATGAGAAAAAAAATAAAAATAAACCAGGAAAAATATATATTTCTCATATTTTTTATGTATTTGTATATAGTATAAATATTTCATACTATAAATTGTACTATAATTGATAATTACTGTAAATGTTCTTTTATAGCTATATTTCACAATTCATGTATATCTATGTCAATAAAAATAAATCTAGATTATGTTTTTAAATCATTGCATAGTATTCCATTATATGGGTACATCATAATAATTTAACTTTTCCCTATTGATGAACATTTAGCTTGTTTGAAAGCGTTTATGATCATAAAGAACACTGCAACGAACATCTTTTGTATTCTTAATGTTTATTTCTTCAAAATAAATTCTTATAAAATCGAAATGTTGTTCTTAAGGATACACACATTTAAATTTTAAAAATTTCTCTCACAAGTTTGTAGCAGTTTACACTTCCACCTTACGGTGGTTATGAATGCCTTTCTCCCCACATCTTCACACACTGAATAGTATACATAAAATGCTGAATTGTATACCTAAAACCAATGTATCAATTTGAAGACAAAAATATCTTATTGTTTTGATTTGTGTTTCTTTCATTAACTCAGAGTTCGAGCCTTCTTTCTCTGTGTTTACTACCGGCCATTTGTTTCCTTTTATGACTTGCTTATTTTTCCTCTTGGGGTTTTGGCTGCCTTCTTACTGGTTTGCAATCAGATTGCTTTGCAAGTGTTTTTGTGTGTTTGTTGTTTTTAACTTTTCATTTTGAACTAATTTTGGACTTACACTTTTATAAAAATAGTACATAGAATTCCTGTTTACCCTTTACCCAGCTTCCACTAATGTGTTAATCTTATATAACGATAGCACAATGGACAAAACCAGGAAATTATCATTGGCAGAATACTGTTAACTAAACTACAGACCTTATTTGAATTTTACCAGTTTTTCCACTAATTTCCTTTTTCTGATCCAGCATCCAATGCAGGATCCCATATTGCATTTAGCTGTTATTTTTCCTTGATTTTCTCCAATCTGTAACTGTTCCACAATCTTTTCTTAACCATGATACTTTCAAAGAGAACTGATCAGTTATTTTGTATATTGTCCCTCAATTTGGGTTTGTCTCATGTTGTCCAATGATTGGGATGACGCATTTGGGGTAAAAATACCACAGAAGTGATGTTCTGCCCTTCTTAGCGCATCATATCAAAGGGCTCATGAGGTTGGTCTATCTCACAGCTGGTGATATTATCACTTGGTGAAGGTGGTGTCTGCTGGGTTTCTCTACTGTAAAGTTTCTATCTTTCTGTTTCTAGTTAATATATTTCTCAGGGGAGATACTGTGAGGCTAGGCAAATGCAGTTTTTTCTCAACTGATTAGGGTCCTGTTTCAAATTGTATACATTGAAACTGAAAATTGTATGTAATAAATTATAAAGGAGGTTTTTATAAGATACGTATTTAGGATGAGAATCACTGGACCCATTCTCAAGTAAAAGTCTTTGGCTCCACATTTAAAAAATTGATGAATAAATGTTTTATATATTTTATATGTTTTTTGTACATATGTTATATACAACTTATATGTTTTAGCAAAATAAGGTATTTGAAATATTTATTAACTTTTAATGATTTCATGCCTTTACTGATTTCTTCAATCAATAACCTAATCTGGGCCTGATTATGTTTGATAAGAAGGCTCCTACGATATACGAAATTCTATTCAATGTTGCTTGATTAAAACCTTAAATCTGTGGAAGATAATTTGAAGAAATATTAAATGCTGAAAGAATTGTGACCTTCTGTTTCTTTATAATAGATCAAATAAAATCTTATGAGTGTTGATATCGCAATATTCTCTTTTTGCATATCTCCTATCCCTGAACAGACGCATTAACTTCAGAGAAATAGTTCAATTGTCCTGGAAAAAAAAAACTATACTGTGTTTGAATTTGAAGTTTGCCGTGTATTAACCATATGACCTTGAGCAAATCGGATCAGCTCTCTAAGTCTCAGATGCCTTACCTGTCTCACAGGGCGATTGTAAAGATCAACTGATGGAACACTGGCGAAAGAGTTTGTAAACTGTGAAGCAATAAACACATGCAAGGGATTATTAATGCTATTATTATCTTTTATTAGCTCTTAAGACCATTCTCAGAGGTATAAGTGTTGGTTACTGTGATGTCAATTTTGTTTCTAGGGGATAAAGGATTATTACAAAGTATATGGCCTGTGCTATAATATATTTTGTTTTTGTAATATACAGTATTGCATTTGATTCATTTCTATATTATTTTCCTGGTACAACTTCCTACCACACTTTGACAAACAAGGAATGAGCTGCTTATCTATAAAGATTTATGGCATAGGGATTCTATAGTCTTGGGAAGATGTCATTGGCAGTGCAAATAGCAAGGTTAACATGGTTGTTTACAAAATAAATACAAACTTCAGTTAGTATTTCATCTTGAAAACCAGTTTAAGCACTCTTTAGATAACCTCTTATAATTGAAGTCCTTTTATAAGCTTGGCCTTTGTATTGAGTTTTGTCAAATTCAAGGTCAGGCAGAAATTGTAACATTAATCGGTTCAAAATTGTGTCTATTGTCTTCTCATGAAACATAGTAGCTGTTGCTTGCCTTTCTGTCATCTTCCCTTTTCTTCTTCTATCTCATATGTGTACTTTTTAAAAAAAATAATTTCATTAAGTTGCATTAGTCACAGTGGAACAGAAGTTCTTGCCTTTTGTTAGTGAATGCCTGCTGACTTATTACACCCACAGTCAAAAGCAGTTCATTTTGATTTGATAAATGCATTGAAAGCATCTGAAATTGTTTCATCCTTTTTTTCTTTCTTGCCTTTTCATCTTTTGGAGCAATCAAATGAAATATCCTCTAGGTTTCCTAATCGAAGCTGTCTGCTCTGCCCTGATGTTAAAAATGTGTGTTTCAATAAGTGTTCCTGTGTGACAGTAAGTTCTCCAGTCTTAAAAGTATGTTATATAAGGTTTTCAAACAACACTCTGAATCAATTTCCAGGATGTTTTCAAGTTGTGCATTTACTATTAAATCAGTATGTATATATTACATACACATATGTACAATATATTATTCATATTGCTGTGTTTATATATATTAGAGTGGGAGAGAGAAATATTAGTTGTTTTGTTCAGTAGGGCACAGACCATCCATGGTAACTTCTATTCTTGCATTTTTCTGTCCATGATTTTAATGCTAGAACACTTTCATGGAGTTATGGTCTAAAGCATCATTTAACTTTTAAGATGTTTCACAGCCTATCATTAAGAGCATAAGAGCAATAACTTGACATTGCTTGCTACTAGGTCACTTGTTAATTTGAAGGACACACACATTTAGGGTTAATATTTGACATCAGATTTTTACTTTATGAAACTGTACTGCCTGGAGTCATCATCAGTATCCAATGCTACAGTGCCCTCATTGTCGTAACTACTTTTTGTTTTCTTCTCAAGAAAGTTTGATTCCCTTCTGCAGTGATTTTTCTCTTTTCCCTCAAAATAAAAACTCCTTTTATCACAAGGTCATAGTGATCTCTTCTGTGATACTTTTTTTTATTGTGCAGTCACTAAAAAGGAGGATCACACTTTGCTAAAATATGTATAGTAGTAGAAAATGCCAATTGGGCCCCAAATAACTCACTAAGAATGTGATAACGGGACAATAATTGAAATCACGTAGCAGTTGTTTCCGTGCTTGAACAACAATGAGAAAGAGCTGGTATAAAGGTGTGGTGGTACTTTGAGAAGACATGCACCTGTCATCTGACGGTGGCCTGATGGACAGGCTAGTGAGCAGCTGAAACATCATCCAGGTGTGTTTGGCCTCCACTAGCATAACTTGATGCTGAAATTATCTGAGTTCCTGAATGTTATTTGGGAGTTCTTTATGGAAATCTCTGCTAAGGCATCAACAGGATGGATTATCCTAGCTTGGATTCATTTCAGAGCTTAATTTCAAGAGAAAGCATTGGATATTTCCTGTATCTATTACTACTTATACACAAAGGAAATACATACCCATAAATGATTGCATGAAAGTTTTATTTTTAAAATTGTAAATTAAGCTTAGCTGCTTAAAAAATCTTTAAAAGATTCTTTAAATTTTGCAGTTGATAAAATATTGTCCTGCCATGCTCAGTCACTGTTATTGTTAAATGTATGATTCAATACAAATGAACATTATTAAAGCTTCGATTTATTTGATTCATTAAATGTAGCATCTACTATGTGTCAGGTACTGTGCTATGGGCTGAGGATATGGAGATGGGTAAGACCTGTTCTTGTGTGATTTTTGTCCTTAAGAAATAATAGTGTGTATAGAGGGTAGGATGGAATTCTCTTCTTATGCAGAGAAGCAAAGGTGATGGGACATCTCCACATCTGTAGAACGTAAATTCGTTGTTCTTTGGCATTCAAACTCTTAGAATATAGACAATGGACTCTTCTATTAAGCAATTAAAGCCTGTGGTTGCAAAAATGTTAAGATGGTCAAAGTGGTCTGTGGCAATGATATTCTAAAACCCATCAAGATGGGGACATTTCCTGTGTTTCACAAAGAAATAGTGACTCATACCGTTTTGCACATGGGGCCAAGGAAGAAAGAGTACTCTTTCACTAGTTTTATGAGGCCCCCTAAACCCAAGTATTCGGTATTTTGAAAGATACTGTGAAAGGCTAAGAAAAGCTCCAAGGAAGATCTCCATCTCCTCCATCCATCTTCTCTTGTCTGTGGTATACTTCTCTTTTCCCCTCTTTCATCTTGCTAATCTCATTCATTCTTTGGATCTTGGCTTAAATACTATAGCCTCAAGGAAGCCCAGGCCCCTCAGGCTACGTTAGGGCCTTCTGTTATATGTACATATAACATCTTGGCTTTCCCTTCAGATCACTTATCACAATTGTTACTCAAAAGATCATTTATGTCATCCTTTGTTTAATGTCTGCTTTCACCATTAGGCTCTAGTAGATTGATAATATTGGCAACTGGAGTGTTAGGAATTTGTAATTATTTCTCAGATGAAAGATTTAAAATCTGAATGAAATAGAAGGCAATGATTTTATTGTTTTATGAAGGAAGTAAGGTATGAAAATGTAGCCATAACGTTGGTTTCATAGAATGGGAAAATACTTTTACAAAGTAATGAAACAGCTGTTTGAATAAAGAGCTACAAAGATATAAAGTAGGGGTATATGTTTTAGCTAACTTTTTAATTTTAACTTTATTTTTTCAAGGGTTAAATTCTTGAATTGTGGGTTGAACATTTATATGAGTTTTGTTTTTCAAACTCTCCTGAAGTCTCATGTTGTAAAAAGCTTTTCTTGTTAAAGGGACTATATCAAGGAAAGATTGCCCACTGTAAGTACTGCTGTTTCAGGTCAGATTCCCTGGGAAGAAAATTCTCAGAAGAAGATTAGCATGCAGAAAGTTTATTGGGGAGCATTCTTAAGTCAATACCTGTTGGGGAGTGAAGAATGCAGTATGGGGTAGGAGAAATGTAAGCTCTGATCTTATTACAACAGAGACCTCAGCTGATCCATCAGAAGCTCTAGAGCTAAAATGGCCCTGAGCCAAGAGTGTTTGAACCTTTATACCCCTGGACTGACCAGTCACCGGATGCAAGTTACCCTGGGAAGGGAGCATGCTGTTGGAAGAGGTGGCGCTCCTTAGCTGAGGACAATGTCTGGAGGGCCAATCAGCTGTGAACTGTCTATCACTGACACTCTCAGCAGCTGGGGGAATGAGTGCTTCAAGCCTGAAGTGATGGGGGTGATTCAGGCAGCACACTAAAATGTCTACTCCTTGTGCCACTCAGATCCATTTACTTTAAAAATTCCAGGGACAGCTTCATCAGGGTTTTGGTGGGCCTCTTTTCCTGGGTGGAAACCCTCAGAGGAAGGTTAGTGGGATGAACCACAGCCCCCGTGTTGCAGCTCGTCTTGAGGCTGGACAGACTCCAGTGCAACGTGGGTGGTCCTAACAGCATGGTTGCTGCTGTCCTGCAGTCAGGCACTCCACTTCTACCAACGCCCAGCAGCATGCCAAGTATTCTGTTTTTGAAAGGTGTCTAATTTTCCACTGCTGGTGGTGTGGCTTTGCTCCAGAATCCTAGGATTCTTCATTGTGATTCTCATGTTAGAGGTTGCCATAAACTCCACACAGTGTCTTTCCCCTGTAAACCCATAAGGTCTGCTGTGTCCTCTGGCCCAAGTGGCAAGACTACTTGTGCCATGACCCGGACCTATTGCAGAGCCTTCGCAGTTCTGGGATGCACTCAAAAGCTGGCAGTTTTTCATGTTTTTTGGTATATGGGTCAGAACAATAGTCCGAGTGTGAAATATGCTTTTTCTAGGACTTCAGAAATGCCTGCCAGACGTTTTGCTTTCTCCCTTGTGGTGGGAGGAGGAGATGCAATAATTTCTTTACTTTGAGAGGATGTCCTTGTATGCTCCCAGACCACTGGACCTCCAAAAGTTTACTGATGTTGCGGATCTCTTAATCTTTGTAAGATTTGTCTCTACCCACCAGAGTGTTATGTTTATTACCAAAGCTTCCAACATACTTCCTGCTTCTTGATATTCTGGACCAATTTACTTACCATTGATAGGGCAGGCCAAATGTGGTGTTTTGCAGCATGCCTAGATGATCCAGGTCCCTTTAGACCCCATTTTAATAGAGGCTGAGAGAGGTAGCCTAGCCCTGGGGCAAGACTGTGAATGTGCACTGTTGTGAGAACTGTTTCTGACAGAGGTGGAAAGGAATGCATAAACCACATTGATGGCTGCCTACCATGTACCTGAGGCTGTGCTAATCTGCTCTAGCGAAGATACGCACCAGGCACAATAGCTGCAATTAGGGTCCTGCTTGGTGGAGTTTGTGGTAGTCTACTATTAATCCTTCAAGATTGATCTGATTTTTGCAGGGAGCAGAATGACAAATTAAATGGAGATATGGTGAGGACTAACACCCCTAAATCCTTTAGGTCTCTAAGGGTGGCACCAGCCTCTGCCAGGCCCCTCAGGATGTAGTATTGTTTTTGATTTACTATCTTGGTTGGCCAAGAAACAAATGTTGGGGTTGTACCAACTACCAAGAAAGTCTCTTCCAATTAGGGGACCCACTGGTGGGTCCATGGATGCAGTGGACATTCTGAGAACTGGACTTTTTTTAAAATTGAGCTTATGATAGTTTACAACATTGTGAAATTTCAGTTGTACATTATTATTTGTCAGTCACCATGCAGGTGCACCCCTTCACCCTTTATGCCCAACCCCCACCCTCCTTCCCCCTGGTAACCACTAAACAGTTCTCTTTGTCTGTGTGTTTATCTTCCACACATGAGTGAAATCATGTGGTGTTTGCATTTCTCTGCCTGGCTTATTTCACTTAACATAATATCCTCGAGATCCATCCATGTTGCTGCAAATGGAATGATTTTGTCTTTTTTATGGCTAAGTAGTATTTCATTGTGTACATATATATATATACCACATCTTCTTTATTCAATCATCAGTTGATGGACACTTGGCTTGCTTCCACATCTTGGCTATTGTGAATAATGCTGCAATGAACATAGGGGTGCATAAGTCTCTTTGGATTGTTGATTTCAGGTTCTTTGGATAAATACCCAATAGTGGGATAGTTGAGTCATATGGTATTTTTATTTTTAATTTTTTCGAGAAATCTCTGTACTGTTTTCCATAGTAGCTGCACCAGTTTGCATTCCCACCAGCAGTGTGTGACGGCTCCCTTTTTGCCACATCCTCTCCAACATTTGTTACTTTTGTCTTGGTTATTATAGCCATTCTAACAGGTGTAAGGTGATATCTTAATGTAGTTTTGATTTGCATTTCCCTGATGATTTGTGATTTTGAGCATCTTTTCAAGTGCCTATCAGCCATCTGTGTATCTTCTTTGGAGAAATGTCTGTTCATATCCTCTGCCCATCTCTTGATTGGGTCGTTTGTTTTTGGTCGTTGAGTTGTATGAGTTCTTTTTATGTTATGGAGATTAACCCCTTGTCAGATATATGATTTGCAAATATTGTCTCCCAAATGGTGTATTGTCTTTTTATTTTGATCGTAGTTTCTTTTGCCTTGTAGAAGCTCTTTAGCGTGATGAAGTCCCACTTGCTTATTTTTTCTTTTGTTTTCCTTGTCCAACTAGATACGGAATTCAAAAAGATCCTTTAAGATCAATGTCAAAGCGTGTACTGCCTATATTTTCTAGAAGTTTTATGGTTTCAGGTCTTACCTTCAAGTCTTTGATCCATTTTGAGTTTATTTTTATGTATGGCATAAGATAATGGTCTATTTTCATTCCTTTGCATGTGGCTGTCCAGTTTTCCCAACACCATTTATTGAAAAGACTTTCCTTTCTTCATTGTATGTTCTAAGCTACTTTGTTGAAGATTAGGTGACCATAGATGTGTGGTTTTATTTCTGGGCTTGCAATTCTGTTCCATTGACCTGTGTAACTGTTTTTGTACCAGTACCATGCTGTTTTGATTACTATAGCTCTGTGGTATGTTTTGAAGTCGGGGATTGCAATACCTTCAACTTTGTTCTTTTTTCTCAGGATTGCTTTGCTATTCAGGGTCTTTTATTGCCCCATACGAATTTTAGGATTCTTTGTTCTATTTCCATGAAGAATGTCATTGGGATTCTGATTGGGATTGCATCGAATCTGTAGATTGCTTTAGGTAGTGTGGACATTTCGACTATATATATATTTATATATTTTTTCTTTTTATTGAGTTTGTAATAGTTTATATCATTGTGAAATTTCAGTCGTACATTGTTTCTTGTATGTCACCACATAGATGCTCCCCTTCACCCCCAGTACCCACTGCTCAGCCCCCTTCCCCTGGTAATCACTGAACTGTTTTCTTTGTCCATGTGTTTGTTTATATTCCACATGTGAGTGAAATCATGTGGTGGTTGTCCTTCTCAGTCTGGCTTATTTTGCTTAGCATAATTCCTTCCAGGTCCATCCATGTTGTTGCGAATGGGATAAATTTGTCTTTTTTATGGCTGAGTAGTATTCCATTGTATATATATACCACATCTTCTTTATCCAATCATTGGTCGATGGGCACTTGTGTTGCGTCCATGTCTTGGTGATTGTGAATAGTGCTGCAATGAACCTAGAGGTACATATGTTACTTTGGATTGTTGATTTCAAATTGTTTGGATAGATACCCAGCAGTGGGATAGCTGGGTCATATGGTAGGTCTATTTTTAGTTTTTTGAGGAATTTCCATGCTGTTTTCCATAGTGGCTGCACCAGTTTGCATTCCCACCAGCAGTGTGTGAGGGTTCCCTTTTCTCCATACCCTCTCCAACATTTGTTATTTTTAGTCTTAGTGATTATAGACATTTTAACAGGGGTAAGGGGATATTTTAGTGCAGTTTTGATTTGCATTTCCCTGATGATTAGTGATGTTGAACATCTTTTCATGTGTTTATTGGTCATCTGTGTATCTTCTTTGGAAAAATGTCTGTTCATATCCTCTGCCCATTTTTTGATTGAGCTGTTTGTTTTTTTGTTGTTCAGTTGTGTGAGTTCCTTAAACATTACGGAGATTAACACCTTGTCGGAAGTTACTGATTTACAAATATTTTCTCCCAGTTGGTGGGTTATCTCTTTGTTTTGATCCAAGTTTCTTTTGCCTTGCAGATGCTCTTTAGTCTGATGAAGTCCCACTTGTTTATTTTTTTCCTTTGTTTCCCTTGTCTGAGAAGACACGGTATTTGAAAAGATCCTTTTATGTTTGATGTCAAAGAGTGTACTACCTATATTATCTCCCAGGAGTTTTATGGTTTCAGGACTTATCTTCAAGTCTTTGATCCATTTTGAGTTTATTTTTGTGTATGGCGTGAGATAATGGTCTACTTTCATTCTTTTGCATGTGGTTGTCCAGTTTTCCAAACGCCATTTATTGAAAAGGCTATCTTTTCTCCATTGTATGTCTTGGCACCTTTGTTGAAGATTATCTGTCTGTAGATGTGCAATTTTATTTCTGGGCTTTCAGTTTTGTTCCATTGATCTGTGCACCTGTTTTTGTACCAGTACCATGCTCTTTTGATCACTATGGCTTTGTAGTACACTTTAAAGTCAGGGATTGTGATGCCTCCTGCTTTGTTCCTTTTTCTCAGTATTGCTTGAGGTATTTGGGGTCTTTTGTTGCTCCACATGAATTTTAGGATTCTTTGTTCTATTTCTGTGAAGAATGTCATTGGGATTCTGATTGGATTGCATTGATCAACTATATTTATTCTTCCAATCCATGTGCATGGAATATCTTTCCATTTCTTTATGTCATCATCAATTTCTTTCAGTAATGTCTTATAGTTTCACTGTATAGTTCTTTCATCTCCTTGGTTAAATTTATTCCAAGATATTTTATTCTTTTTATTGCGATTGTAAATGGGATTACGTTCTTGAGTTCTCTTTCTTTTAGTTCATTATTAGAGTATAGAAATACAACCGATTTTATTTATTTATTTATTTATTTATTTATTTATTTATTTTGAGGAAGATTAGCCCTGAGCTAACTACTGCCAATCCTCCTCTTTTTGCTGAGGAAGACTGGCCCTGAGCTAACATCCATGCCCATCTTCCTCTGCTCTATATGTAGGACGCCTACCACAGCATGGCTTTTGCCAAGTGGTGCCATGTCCGCACCTGGGATCCAAACTGACAAACCCCATGCTGCCAAGAAGCGGAACATGCAAACTTAACTGCTGCACCACCAGGCTAGGCCACAACTGATTTTTGTAAGTTGATTTTGTATCCTGCAACTTTGCTGTAATTATTGATGATTTCTAATAGTTTTCTGATGGGTTTTTTAGGATTTTCTAGATATAAAATTACATCATCTGCAAATAACGAGTGTTTCACTTCTTCGTTGTCTGTTTTGATTTATTTTATTTCTTTTTCTTTCCTAATTGATCTGTCCTAAACCTCCGATACTATGTTGAATAAGGGTGGTGAGTGTGGGCACCCTTGTCTTGTTCCTGTTCTCAGTGCGATGGCCTTCAGTTTATCCCCATTGAGTATGACGTTTGCTGTGGATTTGTCATATATAGCCCTTATTATGTTGAGGTACTTTCCTTCTCTACCCATTTTATTGAACATTTTTTATCATAAATGGATGTTGGATCTTGTCAAATGCTTTGTCTGCGGCTATTGAGATAATCTTGTGGTTTTTGTTCCTCATTTTGTTAATGTGATGTGTCACATTGATTGATTTGCGGATGCTGAACCATCCTTGTGTCCCTGGTATAAATCCCACTTGATGATGGTGTATGATATTTTTAATGTATTGCTGTATTCAGTTTGCCAATATTTTAATGAGAATTTTTGCATCTATGTTCATCAGTGATATTGGCCTGTAATTTTCCTTCTTTGTCCTGTCCTTGTCTAGCTTTGGTATCAGGGTGATGTTGGCTTCCTAGAATGTGTTAGGAAGTGTTCTGTCTTCCTCAATTTTTTGGAATAGTTTGAGAAGGATAGGTAATAAATCTTCTTTGAATGTTGGTAGAATTCTCCAGGGAAGCTGTCTAGTCCTGGACTTTTAATTTTTGGGATGTGTTTTATTACTATTTCAATCTCTTTCCTTGTCATTAGTCTATTCAGATTCTCTATTTTTTCTCGATTCAGTTTTGGGAGGTTGTATGAGACTAAGAATTTATCCACTTCTTGTAGATTGTCCAATTTGTTGGCATATAGTTTTTCATAGTATTCTCTTATAATTTTTTTGTGTTCTGTGGTATCCATTGTAATTTCTCCTCTTTCATTTCTAATTTTATTTATTTGAGCCTTTCTCTTTTTATCTTAGTGAGTCTGGCTAAGGGTTTGTCAACTTTGTTTATCTTCTGAAAGAGCCAGCTCTTTGTTTCATTGATCCTTTCTACTGTCATTTTTGTTTCAACTTCATTTATTTCTGCTCTAATTTTTATTATTTCCCTCCTTCTGACTTTGAGCTTTGGTCTTCCTTTTCTAATTCTGTTAGGTGTAGTTTGAGATTGCTTCTTTGAGATTTTCCTCGTTTGTTAAGGTGAGCCTGTATTGCAACGAATTTCCCTCTTAGTACTGCTTTTGCTGCATCCCATATGAATTGGTATGGTGTGCTTTCATTTTCATTTGTCTCCAGATATTTTTTGATTTCTCCTTTAATTTCTTCAATGATCCATTGGTTGTTCAGTAGCATGTTGTTTAGTCTCCATATTTTTGTTCCTTTCCCAGCTTTTTTCTTGTAATTGATTTCTAATCTCATAACATTATGGTAGGAAAAGATGCTTTATATTATTTCAATCTTATTCAATTTATTGAGGCTTGCCTCGTTTCCCAACATATGGTCCATCCTTGAGAATGTTCTGTGCGCACTTGAAAAGAACGTGCAATCTGCTGTTTTTGGATTGTGTGTTCTACATATATCTGTTAAGTCCATCGGGCCTAGTTTTTCATTTAATTCCACAATTTCCTTGTTGACTATCTGGATGATCTATCCATTGGTGTAAGTGGTGTGTTGAGGTCCTCTACTATTATTATGTTATTGTTAATATCTCCTTTTAGGTTTGTTAATAGTTGCTTTATGTACTTTGGTGCTCCTGTGTTGGGAGCATAAATATTTATAAATGTTATGTCTTCTCGGTGGAGTGTCCCTTTTATCACTATACACTGCCCTTCTTCATCTCTCTTTACCTGTTTTGTCTCGAAGTCTACTTTGTCTGATATAAGTATGGCAACACATGCTTTCTTTTATTTGCCATTAGCTTGGAGTATCATCTTCCATCCTTTCATGTGAGCCTGTGTTTGTCTTTGGAGCTGAGATGTATTTCCTGGAGGCAGCATATTGTTGGGTCTTGTTCTTAATGCCTCCTGCCACTCTATGTCTTTTGATTGGAGAATTCAATCCATTTACGTTTAGAGTTATTATTGATATGTGAGGGCTTAATACTGCCATCTTATTGCTCATTTTCCAGTTCTTCTGCCTTTCCTTTGTTTCTCATCCCATGTGTTTTGGACTACCAGTTTAGCTTGGTAGTTTTCTATGCTTGTTTTCTTCATATTTATCATTTGTTTCTCTGTCCTAATAGTTTGTTTAGTGGTTACCACATGGTTTGTATAAAGAATCTCGCAGATGAGATAGTCCATTTTCTGATAGCCTCTTATTTCCTTAGACTAAGCTAATTCCATTCCCCTCCCTCTTCCCCATCTCAGTTGTTGTTATCTCATCTTATTCCATCTTGTGTTGTGAGCTTGTGATCAAAATGACAAGATTATATTTATTTTTGGTGTTTTCCTTCTCTTTATCTTTAATGTTATAATTAAGTATTTGCTAACTTGTTCTGATAGAGAGCTGAAATTTTCTGATTTTGTCTATCTATTTGTCTCCTTGCTCAGAGTTTTGTAACTGCTTTTTTTTTTTTTTTTCAGGTATGAGTGCCTTCTTGATCATTTCTTGTAGGGTGTGGTCTTGTGGCAATGAACTCCTTTAACTTTTGTTTATCTGGGAAAATTTTTATTTCTCCATCATATTTGAAGGATATTTTCACTGGATAGAGTATTCCTGGCTGAAAGTGTTTGTCTTTCAGAATTTTGACTATATTATTCCACTCTCTCCTAGCCTATAAGGTTTCTGCTGAGAAATCTGCTGAAAGCCTGATAGGGGTTCTTTTGTAAATTATTTTCTTCTGCCTTGCTGCCCTTAATATTTTTTGCTTGTCATTGACTTTTCCAGCTTTACTACTATATGCCTTGGAGAAGGTCTTTTTACACTGATATAGTTTGGAGATCTATTGGCTTCTGTCACCTGTATTTCCAGCTCCTAACCAAGGTTTGGGAAGTTCTCAGTTATTATTTCTTTGAACAAGCTTTCTGCTCCATTCTCCTTCTCTTCTCCCTCTGGGATACCTACAATCCTTATGTTGTGTTTCTTAATTGAGTAGGATATTTCCTGGACAATTTCTTCATTTCTCTTTAGTCTTAGTTTTGTCTCCTCCTCTATCTGAAGCATTTCTATATTTTTCTACTCCAGATTGCTAATTCTATCCTCCATAATATCAGCTCTACTATTAAGGGAGTCCATATTTTGTTTTATCTCATCTATTGTGTTTTTCATCTTCAATATTTCTGATTGGTTCTTCTTTATAGTTTCAACCTCTTTTGTGAAGTAGCTCCTGAACTCTTTGAATTGTCTGTCTGCATTCTCTTTTAACTCATTGAGTTTCTTAATGACAGCTATTTTGAATTCTCTGTCATTTAGGTTATAGATTTCTGTGTCTTCAGGATTGATTTCTGGGTACTTGTCATTTTCCTTCTGTTCTGGAGATTAATATATTTTTTCATACTGCTTTACAGTGTGTATTTGTGCCTCCTCATAGAGATAGAATTTGGTCACAGCTTCCACCTGCTGCCACTGGGGGAAGGAGGCAGGAACTGTGTAATCTGAGCCCACCAGGATCCCCATCAGCTGTGCCTATCAGAGCCTGGGCCACTCCTTTGGATTGCAGTGGGCCTGTAGGTTCTCCTGCTTACTGGGAGAACAATCACGCAGGGGTTCTGGGCTGCTGCCACCTGCTCCCACAGCCCTGCTGAGTCACATCCCCCCTTCAGGGCTGCTGTGGTACTGTGGATGTTTGTGGCAGCCAGGGGCACTTTCACCCAGGCCATAGATATGCTGCCATCTGCTCCTAGGTCGCATCAGTCTTTGTGTTTGGTGGACGGGGCTTACCCACTGGGTTCGAGCCAGTGTGACACCCTGGGGCCACGGTGAGACTGTGGCTTTCCCACTGGACCAAAGAGCAATCATATGGGGGCTTATGGCTGCTGCCGCCTGCTCCCACAGTCCAGCCAAGTCCTACTCCCCTCTTTGGTACTGCAGCAGTACTATGGGTGCTCAAGACAGCTGGGGGTTTGTTTGTGCCACTTGCAACTGTGCTGCTATCTGCTCCTAGGTTGCACCAGACTTTGTGCTTGGTGGGCAGGACCTCCCCACAGGGTCCGAGCCAGACGTTCCCTGGGACAAGGGTGGGACTGAGGGCTTTCTCATTGGACCAAAGAGCAATCACATGGGGTCTGAGGGCTGCTGTCACCTGTTTCCAAAGTTGCACCAAGGTGCTTGCCCACCCTCGGGGCTGCAGATGTGCTATGAGCGCTTCAGCTGGGAGAGCAGTCACATATGGGTACTGGGCTGTCTAGGGGCTGGAGAGTTCTCACCTATCTCCACCACCTCCCTGGGAGTAGTCCATTTACCCTCAGAGGTAGGGCAGCACAGGTCTCTCAGGCATCCTGAGGCGGTGTGTGTGTATCCTCTGCTGATCAATTAATGTCCATTTATTTGTAGTTTGAAGGGGGAGAGACAAAAGGGACAACTCGCTCCACCATGTTGCTGACATCACTCTGGACTTTTTTTGATTACCTGGTCTCCATACACCCCCATCTAATAGGCCCTTGTGAAATGATACTTCCAGTCCTTAAGCATAAATGTTGACAAGAACCATGATCCAACAATTTTCAAAATATTTGATGTTACTCTGTTCCCAGTATATGGTTGGTTACCTAAGTAAATGGTTGTGGGTCCCTTTGAGAAGGTCTGGTGACTCATTACCAGGCATACTTGCCATAGTATTACAGGCAGCCTTCCTCCTGGGGACATTGTGTCTCCTTCAGTCAATCAATTCTGGGTCTGAAAACTGGCTCAGTTCTAGAAACTGGGCAAGGGATTGTGACTTTTTACATGCCTTCAGCATCCTGATCATCCATCTCTATTTGCTTTTTGATTGTACAGATTGAGCAGTACCCTTCTTGGTTGCCCATCTATCTTGCCCCTGGGGATACCATGGTCTATTAATCATCTCTATAGCTCTCTGTGTATCAGACCTTCCAGGCTGCCATGACAGTCTTTGTGCTGTGTCCATCTTTAGATAGTTATCTTATACTACCTGGCCTCTCTTATGTTGGTGTCTTATCAATCATCTGCTGTTAAGGGGTCTGGTTTTATAATGGAATCTCTTACTGTCAGCCCTGGTTAACAAAGGACAGCCACCACTGAGCTTCTTAGTGATGCTGGTGTCTCTCCAGCCAGTGCATTTCTTATTGCTTTGGTAAACAGAATGTCCTCTGGGCCTTCTACCAGGCCATAAAGAGCTGGGGTTTTTTCTGGCCTTACTTAGTATTTCTACTCTAGCATATTTATTTTTCTAAGCCTTTGACCGCTCTTCTACTGTCAGTTGTTGTCCTGCTGACTTCCTTCTGAACCTTATCCTGAAAGGTTAAAAATACACCAATCTAAGTTGTTTCCTTGTAATGTACATACCCTAAGTGCTTAAGGGCAATTGGACCTGCCAATGTATTATACATGCTTGGAAAATATGAAGTGCTAAAGAATTATTTGTAGCATAAATAAATGAACAATTAATTAAGTGCCTATGGCATACCTAGGGCCAATCATTCCCTTAACAACAATGATTAGTGAAGAGCTGAAATTAGATTTGGAAATCATCCAAATGGAATTATTTGATTTTTGACTCTTCCCTGGGTAGAATGGAAACATGGAAAGAGGACTGAATTTGAACTCTGTAGGCCTGGATGCATGTATTGACTGTGTTACTCACAAGCTGTGGGAAGTGGGGCAAACTACCTAACTTCCATAAGCTTTGGTCCTTCTCTCCATGAGGCTGGTATAGTACCTGTTCTGTCCTCTTCCAGTGTTCTTATAAGAGTTAAGTTGAAATATTAGCAGCTAAGACATTGACAGCCATAAAACATCATGCAGACACAGGGGTATTTTATATTATTATTACTAATATTAGGAGTTCCCTTTCCAGTCATCATAAGGAGGATAAGTGTGTCAGGAAACACTCAAATGGCTGAAACTGGAAGAAGAGGAGCGGGGAGCTTGCACAAGTAACTACAAACTATGAATTATAAAAAACCAGCATGCAGATGTGTGTTCCTGGCACATGGTTTTGGGGTCATTTGTTATGTCTTAGGCTCTGTACAAGGAATATAATAAAAGAATGGCTGAATTCCTGATTATTTGGTGGAAGATATATTTGTAATATTTATCTCTGTATTAAATTAAAATCTTTTGCAGAATTTTCTATCTTCTTTATCATTCACAACTTCTGTTTCTTTCAAGCATCATATAATGAGGCCATTGTCAAAAGGCTGTTTATGTGGTGTTGATTTTTATCAATCTCAGTTAATTGTTCAGAGATGAGTGGTCCATACCCGTGTTATGGTACATTATTTCTTTAAACTACACTATTAAGGTTATGGATTTGGGTATCACTGAACATAAAACACCTTCATTGGGGAGGAACTGTTTTATATCCTCATACAAAGACCTTATGCCATGCAATATCAAGGAACAATAAAAACCATTCTTCCAAAAATACTTTTTTGACCCTGAAGCATAGATGGTCATTGAATGGTCAGTATTCCAAATGTTTTCTTATTATCTTGTGAGTGTTCAAATCCAACTCACTTAAACAGCTAGTTGTGTGATGGAGGTATAAAGAAAGCCTTATATTATACATATATTATTATATATATACATATGTAAATTATTCATTGCCATCTGTCTGGATTACCAATGGAAAATTTCTAGAGTCACATTTCTGTCCTTGCCCATGCTTCCCTCTTTTGTTCTGAGACACAGAAGTCAAGTAGGAGGATGGGGCCATTCCGTTTGGGTTACAAGTTGGCAAGCTCACTTCAGCCACAGAAATCCATCAGCAACATGTCTCTTTTCTCAATTTGAATTCCTTCAACCTAAAATGTCCCCTGAAAATGGCACTTGTTCAGCGCAACTCAGGTTCATCACCAACTGTGAACACAAGCACTGCAAGAGACTCAAAAATGGAAAATAAACGCTCCTATCCTTAGGACCTCCAAACCTAGTAAATGACTAGTAAACAACTACAAAGGATGGTGGTGTAATGAATGCCTCAGAGGGAGTTTGAACCAGTTGCTGGTTTCAAGGTCAGGGGGGATATTAATTTAAACTGTGTGGGCTCGGGGTGGGGTGATCGGGGAGGACCTTTTAGAGGAGGTAGAGTTTGGGACAAACCCAGAGATGCATCCTTAACTTTTTTGTGTGTTTATTGACTCATTTTCAGAACAACATTTTGAAATGTATAAAACAAAACATGAAAGATTATAATGGAAACTAATTTTATTGAAATTTTATTGAAACAGTTGTTGAAATATCAAAAAATTGTGAAATTATAGTAAGGACACTTTTTATTAAGGCATTAAATAAAAAATTCCTCCTTCAGGTTTAATAACTGTTGTAGTTTTGAAAACGTGATGAGTATAAGTGATAATTCAAGACATCTGCAGGACTGTAATGATATGGATCTATCTTATTTCTATTTGTGACAAAGTCACATGTACTTCTAGTATTTCTACAGTTTGTTGCCTATTTCGTAATGGAAGGAAATGCTGCATTTCAGTTAGAAGTTAGTGAAAATCAAGATGTAATTCTTTTAATCCAAGTTCACAAATCCCCTTAATTTTATCTCTGGGTGCTTTGGGGACCTGTGGAGTACAGGGGTTAAGAAATGCTGGCCTAGAAGGATGAGGATGACATTGATAGGGACATGGAGAAAGAAGAGAGAGAGGAGAGACACTTCCAGGCAGAACAACCTGAGAAAGGACCTTGGAGACAGGGCAGGAGAGGGACTGCTTGAGTAGATGGGTATGGCTAGGGTGTGTGTGTGTGTGTGTGTGGGTGTGTGTGGGTGTGTGTGTGTGTGTGTGTGGTGTGTGGAGGGTGCACTGTGTGGGGTAGGATGAGAAAATGATGGGTGGATAGCAACAGGGGAGATTGTGAAGGGTTTGGCCGGCCAGAAGGAGGAATTCTATCAGTGGGGAGTGGATCAGTGATGTTTTTGAGTATGGAACTGACATAAATATATCTTTGTTTTAGGAAAGTAATTTGCAGCATAATGGGAGTGGGGTCAAAAAGGCTAGAGGCAGGAAGCTTTTTAGAGTTTATTGCACTGGTCGGGGGAAGTATATTGAGAGCTTGAAGTAATTCAGTAGACGTGGAAAAGAGAAGATCTAAGCAAGAGACAGTGGATAGGCAGATTGAAAGGACCTGGTGACTGAACGAAAAGAGCAGATCATGGGGAGGGGACAGAAAAGCTGATTCTACGTTTTTAACTTGTCCTACAGGAAAGACGTCCTACAGGAAAATTCACCAAAACAGAGAACACAGGAAGATAGGTAAATTTGTGGCAAAAGAACTATAAGTTCTTTCCGGGTGTGTTGAATGTTATTCATGGGCTTTTCATGTGGAAATGCTCATCAGGCAGCGGGAGATGTGAGTCTGGAACTTGGACAAAGGTTCAGGACTGGAGAGGTAGATTTTTAAATCATAAGAAAAACAACTGAAATTAAGGGAGTAAAAGAAATTGTCAAGGAGGACAAGGGTGCTGAAGACAGAATCTTGTGTGACTTCTCAGGCTGTGCAAAATAGTTTCCAAGAAGAATCACTTAGCAATTTTGCATATTTACTCCTTGTTTCTCTAGTTCCACAAAGTGAAAAATATGCTGGTTTTGTTTCAAATATTTTACTTCCTCAAAGATCAGTAAGACATTGGCCTACTTTCAAGGAGTTAATATTTCTTGTAGGAAAGCCAACATATGGACAAACAGATACAATTTAGTATAATTAGTGCAATAACGAAACTATGTACACAGCAGGGAGTGATACAGAGTGGGAGTGATTAACTAAAACTGGGAGAAAGTCAGGGAGGGCTTCTTAGAGAAGGTGACATCTGATCTGGATTTGGAGGGATGAATAGAAATTTGCCAAGTGAGAAAGGCATTTTAAGCAGTGGGAATAAAAGTGCAGAAGCCTAGTGTGTGGAGGAACTGCTTCCCTTCCGTTGTTTCTGATGATCAGTCCTCTATTTGTGTCATACAACAAGATTTGAATATTTACAAGACTTGAATTCCTGTCTCTCTGTGACTAGCCCCTCTCTTCAGCTTAATCTTTAAAAAAGGACCCTCAAATTTAGCCATGAAACTCCGTTTTATGCTTAATCCAAATCTTTTCAGTTGAAATTTAGCTCCACTTTCTCTGGTTTTGTTCTTTTAAATATGGAGATGATTCAGTAATCATCTTGTCAAAAAAAAAAAATTGTTCTACAAAGTATCCAGTAAGTGCAAAACTAAAAGTAATGCCATGTTTCATGGAACACAATTCATCCAAAGTCCTCTGTGCCCCAGCCTTTTTTTTTGTCTCCAGATTATGTTCGTATAACTTGTGCCCTTTCATGGAAATTAAGGCCATTTTGGAGCCTATGTTTTCAACTGAAGCACGTCAGCACTGTTCATGATATGTACCCACTGGTTAAGCTTAGTTTCACAGTAGAGCCATTGAGTGGTATTTGTTAAGATAGATGAATGCTTTTTCTTTTTTTTGAGGAAGATTAGCCTGAGCTAACATCTGCTGCCGATCCTCCTCTTTTTGCTCAGGAAGACTGGCCCTGAGCTAACATCCATGACCATCTTCCTCTGCTTTATATGTGAGACGCCTACCACAGCATGGCTTGCCAAGCGGTGCCATGTCCACACCCGGGATCCGAACCGGCAAATCCTGGGCTGCTGAGGAAGAACGTGCAAACTTAACCCCTGCTCCGCTGGCTGGCCCCTAGATGAATGCTTTTTAAATGCAAAAAATGTCATCATGAAAATTGTTTTACTTTTGCTACTTTATATCTTTATACTATTGTATAAAGACAGAGTCTTTTCCTCCACCTCTTTCTTGGGCTGGGGCTCTAATCATACTTTCTGGAGTCCTGGCACATACCTACTGAGGATGTCAGAAGATATTCTTTGGAAAAATAAACAAATCAGAAACACTCTATAAGCACAACAGAGTTCTGCTTTAATATGCAATCAAACAAAAGAGAGATTTGTCTTTTACATGTTTAATTCTGAGCTTGGACTGAGGATGATTCTTTTCCTTCATCTTCCCAGTCATCCTGGACCTGCAAGAGTCATACACAGCGCCAGAGGGGAGAAAACTGGATAGAACCATTTGACTGAATGCCCATGTCGAAGGTCAAGAGGAAAGAGCTGGGACACTGTGTGGAAGGGTCAGGAATAAATGAAAAGTGAAGACGGAGAGACTCCAGAGAGGAGGGACCAGATAGACTGATAGGAGACTGAAGGAGGAAAATTAATTTTACAGCAACTTCTAGACTTAATGGATAGGCCTTTCTATCTAAAAAATATGTAAATCATATATACTACCATATGTCAGGCATTTACCTGTTTAGGAGAGACCAGTTCACACAAATGCCAATACTCCACGCTTAGAAGGCATACAGGAGTGAAATAAATATCTATTTAGGAACAAAGATTCTGTGGCACTTTGTACTGTCTTGTACATATTATAGGGTTTTGGGTGGAGGAAATAACCTTCTCCTAGGCACCTTCTTTTTAGAGATGCAGGGATTGCCTAGAAATGGACTTCAGCTCTTGACTGAGCTTATCTGAAAGAGTAAAGTGGTTCCCATGTAACTAGAACCAGTCGAAGTCTGGTTCAGCCTATGATTGTCTCCCGCCTTGAATTGGTTGATTGAATAACTAACCCTTTGTTGAGTTATGCAGCATCCTCTACGTCCCATGTCTTGTGTAGGGGCTGAGGGAACAAGGATGAGAATAAACAGAATCTTTCCTTGAGGAGCCGAGGGGCATCCAATACATAATACCCACGATACTTCCACCCACTGCAGAAGACAAAGAAAAGGCTATGTAGTCTTTAGGAGGTAGTACTTTGCTGGTGTTTGGCTGTTTACTAGTGGGATGTACAAATCTTCCTGAGGCCACCCTTGGCTCATATCTGCTCTCTGGTTCCTAAATTCTATTCAGCAACCTTTTCTTTGCCCATTGGATTTCACACAAGAGTCCTCTTTAAATTCAAAGTTTAGGCTGTTAGGAGTCTGACCTTTCTGGAAGACAATGACAGCCACAGATTTAGTTCAAAACACTGACTGAATGAATCTGTTACTAGAATCTAGAAAAGAGAATGTGGAGTGGAACAGCTTTGACCCTGCTCTGTGCCAAGGCATACTTTTCGGCTTTATATACTTTACCTTATTCAATCCTCAAAACCACCTGTGAAACATATATTGCTCTCACGTTACACAGGAGGAAATTGAGATTCAGGGAATTTAAATAATGTACCCTAAGTCAACAGCCAATAAGAAGAGAAGGTAGAATTTGAAGCTGTTGTATCTCTGACTCCAGCTCCCGGGGTCTTGCTCCCATGCTACCCTGATACTCAGTGATGTCACATTGTCCCCAAGAAGGTAGCGGGTGAACACCAAAATGGCTCTTAACAAAGATTACTAGTAAAGTTCTCAGAAACATTGCAGACAATTAAAAAAGAAAGTCATCATTTCTACCCAAAGTTAGATTTCTAGATTTTTTTTCAAAGATATATTCACTGTCTTTGAAACACGTCTTTGGAATGGACCATAAAATAGCATGTTAAGTGTAAATTCCCACAGGAACAAATCAAATTTTTAGATAGTGACATGAATGAGTGTGTTGTCAGAGGACCATAGATGTATATAAATCCTTTAATTACCATTTCCAATGCTAACGTATATACTTTAATTAGAGGTGTGTAGTAGGCTTCTTTGTTAAAAACAAGAAATTGGAACCATATGGATGTTGCCTCATTTTTGTCTGAGCCCTTTTGGGAGCTGTAAACCTTAAAGTGATGCTGGAACCCAGTACTTTTCCATCTGCCAAGCAAGGTGAGAATAGTAAGTCTTCACGCAAAGGCTGAACACACACGAGTTAAGTATAGCCCTAAACTACTCTTTGCTTCCACACTTGTGTGCCCCACTTTGCTTTGACTAATTATATAATCTGCAAAGTAAGAAAGCCAAGTGATTTTTACCTCTTTTGCTGATTATATGGTTTGGAGTAGAGATGCCTTTGATACGAGGCAGGCTTTAATTTGCCTTAAATTTGGAACTATGAGCAACAGGAGTTTTCTGAGAGAGAAGACTTGTGGGAAGCTCAGAGAGAGAAGAGAGGAAAGGATTCAATTGTAGTAAGGTGGAAATAGCTCAGGCTCTGGGTTGGAATTTTGATATCCCTAAGAGACTTAATGGCAGCCTTATGATTCCACTGGGGAGCAAGCCCACAACCTTCTATGTGTAAAGTGGATGTGCTAACCACTACACTATGGAACCACTGGGCTTAAACTTTGGTTGGCCACTTAATAGCTCTGTGGCTGGCCTTTGGCAAGGTTTGAAGCTCTCTGCAGCTCAGTTTCCACGTCTATAAAATGGGGATAATAACTCCTTGCTTGCTGGGTGATCGTGAGATTTAGAGATAAGTGTGTAAAGTGCCTGGTACCAGGAGGCACGTGAGAAATATCTGACACAGTATGATAGTTTTTATTTTTTGTTGAAAGAGTTTATCTTCCAGCAGTGTGAGAGGTCCTGAAAAGCATCAGGATTCACGAAAAATCGGATTCATATTGATGATAGCTCTCTTGGTGCATTTTTCTTGTTTCTTTGCCATTCTCATGTCCCTGGCTTTCCACAGGTTAAATTAATTGTCCAAACTCACCCTTATCAGCCGCTCTCTTTTGTGTTTTTCTTTTCATTCTTTTAGACAAAAACAAAAAAAAACACAAAACCAATTGGCAGAGCTAGTCAGACCAAGTAGTTACTTTGTTTGGAGGTCAAAAATTGCTTCTCTTCTCTTTGCCCTGCCCAACTTTCATTCTCTGGCCTTTTCAGTTTCTACACGTCAGTAGTAAAATGCATTGTGGGACAGATCAACAATACATCACCTCGACACTTTGGTGAGTGAAGACATAGATTTGGATAATAGACTTCAGTGGAAGTGTTTTCCTGGGGGTGTCCAGTTCTGTTATTTACAGAACAATGGCTCTACCAGAAAATAACTGGTAGAAACCTCCCCCAAATTGAGGATAATTCTTATGAATGTGGACTAAGGAAGCTGTTTTCCTGAGGGATTCATTAGATTTTGATTAGCCTCCAATATATTTGTTCTGAACAACGTAGAGCCTTTCTCCCAGGCCAGGCGGGAGTTGCCAGCTGTGACAGAGATGGACATTTAATTTGTTTGTGATTGGGTTGTCAGAGCTGGACATTTGTCATATGAGATTTCTTCTTTACTCCTTTCCCCCAAATCTACTCCTAACAAGGGAAATCTAAAAAACAAGATGGATTAAAAATTGACGATGTGGAGTATGTACTGGATTGTTTTCTATTTTATTTCACTTCGTGAAAATCATAATTTTGGGGCCAGCAATTAAAATTTCTGGCTACGCCAAAGGCAAAGCTCACACTGCTCACAAAACACCCCAGCCATCTCATCCCATTTTTTAGGGAAGATTTAATAGCAGGCCTGTTCAGTGAGGCACATACAAGTTCATTACCTTTATAAAATGCTCCACAGGAGTTTTGCTAATGTCCACGAAAGTGCCACTAGTCGTTTCCAACCACACATTTCTACAAAAGAACAAAAGACAGCCTGTCCTGTGTTAGCCTAGGTTTTGGGGTTTTGTTTTGTTTTTTGCTTCCTTGATAATTTTCTAAATTCAATCACTTCCACTGAATCTTGTAATCATTTATAGTAGTTACTAACCTGCTCCTACTGTTGTGTTTCACTGTCCTTGTGGTAAGAGTTGTTTGAAGAATGTATTGTCTAAACTGGCTCTGCTCCCTTCTGCTTAGTTTGTGCAACATTTTAGCTGAGACACAGGCACAGGTGCTGACTTTTGTGCTGCTGTACAGAAGGTCAACCGAGTTGTGTGTTACTCAAACAATTTCTCAAAGGCAAGTGGGGCAGGAACAATGCTGGATGTTTGTTTTAATGTACTCTCCGGCCTTCAGCTTGAGTTTTTCGTAATTTCGCGTCAGACACTTGGTGAAGTATTGCTGTTTCGATGTTCGTATTCTTTTCAGAGATGAGACTATGCTCAAAGGGCTTTTAAACCTGTGATTCAGTTTGGAGCCATTTTTGTGGACCTGGTTTGATGGAGGTTCCCACAATGTAGACTGGGCTGGAAACTTGAAATGGTCACTCCCTCATACCTGCCGCTGCCCTGGCATCTGTCTGCCTTGGTTCCAAGCTCTGTGTTGAGACGTTCTGAGTTGTAAAACTTCTCTTTAATTTCAGCTTTCAGATTAGATTGGTCTACTTAGGACAGAGGTACCATATTAAATAAATATACTTTTGATCTTGCTTGTTTGGAGACGTGAGCTCTGTGTGAATATCCATATAGAATAGAAATGGCCAGTATTTGGCTCCATCACCAACCATCTGAGTGCTGGCAGGATCCATGGATTTGTAATATGTGCTCTAGAGTCTAAAGAATCCAGTTTGGTTCCAGACTTGGTCTTCAAGAGGAGAAGAGGTTGACCAAGTTTGCAGAAGTGTGATACTCTGTAAGCCTGTATCACAAAGAACATTATGGACACACTGAAGCGAGCACATGAGGATGTTCTGGTAAGCCCGAGCCTATTTTTGCTTCGCAGGCAGTTGCTGCTAATGATGTATGGAAGGAACACTGCACCTGGAGAAGGAAGGTTCTAGTCATGGCTTTTCCACTAAGTAGGTGTGACCTTATGTAAATCATTTAATCTTTCTTAAACTCAGGTTAGATGTTTGTCAATGAGCAAGTTTTACTGGGTGATTTTAAAGATACTTTCTAACTCTGAAAACATTCTATGATTCTCATAAAGGGATGTTTTATTTGATTGTGACATTTCATTTGGCACCTAATTTTGTACAGATGTCTTAACTCAGAGTATTTTGGTTCTTGTAGATTTAATACATGGAATTTACCATTCCATTAATGTACCTTGGAGTGAAACGCATGTCTGTGTATCTACCTGCTCTCACATTTATAATATATTTTACGTCTTTTTAATGTATATCATGAGAAATGCCAGTGGGCCTAAATGAAATATTACTATTGTTGCATTCGTTCTTACAACTCTGCCAGCGAGATGAATTAAATAAGGAACGACATGTGCTGCGGAAACTACATTTACCATATACCCAAGTGTCTGCAATTGCATAAACACAGATATTGAATATGCTTTGAGTTTTCTTTACCAAGAGCCAGAAAAGTTCCTAACTTGAAAATAAATTGAAAGTCAAATGGATGATTTGATTTTTAAACATGAGGCTGAACTGCTGTTACAGCCCCCATTGTCTTGGGCATGCAGCACAGCTGGGGACTCCTCAGCTCCTTTTGTGCTATACCTGAGATTGAGCAGGCGACGGGGGAGAGGTGGATGTGAGGCGCACGGGTTATAAGATTACGAACAGCGGTGGGAATGCTGCCCTGAGGATCAAGAAGCCTGCAGGGACTCCTGAGGATAGAAAAGCCAGGGGTCTTTGATCTCCAGCTCTGTACATCCTTCAGAACATTTTACTTTTTCCCTTCTCTCTGTCTTTTTTTTTTTTTGCCAGCTGTCTGGACAACTTCTCATTTAACTTCTCTGTAAAGATACTACAGTCTTTTTTGGAAATCTCACTTTCGCGTGAATGTTTCTGGATTTGAATAGTAAATTCACACCAGAAAGAATTCTACCTTGACATTTTTCCACATGAAGAGTATGAAAGGACTTGGGAGGCCAGGGCTGGATAGCAGGACGTGGATTTACAATTTGGAAAGTGCCACAAAGTTCACATTAGCAGCTCTCATCCCAGGCTGTCACTTAAAAAATAACTTAGTGATGTCAGAATGTTTTTGTTTAGCTTTGCTTTTTAACTTTTTTTAAAATTGCAAAATAACTTATACAGAATGAAGTGCACACATCTTAGGTGTACAGCTCTATGATTACACACACACACACACACACACTCCTTGTAATGACCATTAGGGAAAGATTTAGAATATCCATAGCACCCCAGAAGGCTACTTTATGACCCTCTCAGCATATAAATTCATCAATTTGTATTTCATAATCTCTTGCAACATGTTTAGAAGAAGGCTTATAGTTGTTTAATTCACAGACATTGTTAAGAAAATATACCCCCAATAGCTTCATTTTAAGAAGGAAAGCCCAAGCCCTAGAAAACTTATTTGGATGACATTGTAAGTGTGGGATACTGGCTGCTCACTGTTTCTAGATAGCTCCAAGGAAAACTATTGCCATGATCTACAGGTATCTTTTTACTGAGGGTCACTGCAAGCCACAGAAGAATTCCAGCAGTCTCATTTACAATCACACTCATCCTCAATAGCCATATTTGTGGCTTCCTGCGTAATGAGGTGATTTATCATGGTATGCCAGCCACAGAGAGTCCAGTATAAATGAATTTGGTTTCTTAAAAAAAAGGCATTTATATCTAAACATTTTTACAATAATCTGACATTGCCCTTTAAGGGTAAGCACATATTATGTGATTTGCATATGAAGAAACCACGCATTACTCTTACTTGACTGACTGTCAGCTTTAGCAGCTGCACCTGGTCGTCCCCAGGTCTGTCATTGTTTCCATGATAGAGCTCATTTTTCAAGGGTTAATAACATAGACCTTAACATTCACTTTGGGTTGAAACTTGGCAACCACTATGAGTGCACAGTCTAAGAAGCTGATTTTAAACAAAAATGGTTTAAATTGATTTACCCTCTTCAAATCAGAGTATGTCAAAATAATAGTCCTTTGCATCAATTCTAATGCTTTACATTTATTTAATGTAAAAATCTGGAAGCTATTATTCCCAGGTAGTGATTTGGGGGGTGCCAGCTATGGGACAAGTTAAATAGAAGTTGGTTTCCATTGAGAATTCCAAAAGAAATGTGCAGACTTTGACTATTTTTCTTTTGTAATATCATTGCTGTTTTAAAAGAAGAAACGTTATTGCCCTTACATTTAATAGAAGAGAATCAGTTGTGGAAGTAAATGTAATTTGAAAAGAAAGGTAGAAATAAGTGTTGGAAGTCATTTTTAGTTATATAGTATCCTGATTCTAGGATGGGTTCCTTTCAGCTCAGCACCTCTGGGTGGTGTTTGAACTAGATCTGACTGGGGTGGGTGTAGTTATTCACGGTCTTTAGCTTTTTTAGTTTAAAAAACTCTACCTAGAAAAAAAGAAGGGAATATTTATATTCTCACTGTAGTACAAATTTTTGCTACTCCGATCAAGTGTACATTTCTATTTTATACACATTAAAAAACGAACCATTCCATCTATCTTACTGAGCCAACAGAAGTTAAAACTCCACATTCATTTCTCTCTTTTTAAAATTACTCAGATGTCAGCATATTTGTATATTTAATGTACAACCATATTCTAAAGAAAAAAATGCTGCTGAGTTATTTCTATACTGAAGCCAAATTCTCAATGAGAGAAGAGCTGGACTAACGAGGACATCATACTGTAAGTTTTAAACCTTGAACAATTTTTTCTTTCTTTATTTTCTTTTGCTTGAGGAAGACCAGCCCTGAGCTAACATCTGTGCCCGTCTTCCTCTATTTTGTACGTGGGACACCTCCACAGTATGGCAAGAGAGAGGACTAGGCCTATGTCCGGGATCTGAACCTCACGGACCCGGGCTGCCAAAGCTGAGTGCACAGAACTTTAACCACTCGGCCACGAGGCTGAGCCCTAAACTTTCATCAATTTTTGACCGAGCATGATACACACAGAAATTTGGAGAAGTTCTCACATATATTAGACAATGAGACTGGGTTACCACGTGTCAAAAGATGGAAATTCATTCTTGTATGGTACAAAGACATGGCTGAGGAATAAGAAAAGCTCAAAAGTAGGTGGCATTACAGAGTGGTCTGTAATAAGTTAGAGACAAGAGACTGGGGGAATATAGTCTAAATATAGCAAGGTAGAGAGGGAATAGCATTAGTCTTGCATCTAGGCATATTTAACGTTTAAATTGTTTTACCACTTACTAGGTCATTTGTGCAACCCCAAGCACACTAATTATCCTTGCCTAGAATCAAGTTAATAGTGTCTGTCTTCCAGTGTTTTTGTAAGAATTAAAAATAATGTACGTAAAGTATTTGGCAGGTAGTAGCTGCTCAATAAGTGGTGAGTGTTGTTATGGTGGTGTAATTGTAAGAATTTAAAAAGTATAAGGATTTAAAAACTTTCCAAGTCATGGAAAGTTTCTACCATTTATACCACCTCCTTTTGAGAGATCTCAGAACACGCTTATATCCACACTCTTCTTGGTGGGGATTTCTTCAGAAATCTTCACAATTTCTCTATAAGACCCTCACACCCGGGAAAGGACACTTCATTCAAAGTGGCCTATGAAATGGTCAAGGGACAGGATACTGCCCAAAGAGGTATCTATGGTGTCTCCAAAGATGGTACTGGCCAACCAGTGTGATCCTCTCTTATGAGAAGTTTAAAATTCTAGTCATACAGAAAATGATAAGGCCAGACGGTGGTAAAAGCAGAAAGACACACAGAGGGAAGGCAATAAGCACCCATGGGCTAGAAATAAGGGTGGAAATAAACCATAATACGGTGATAGGAAACAACTCAGTTGTGACAAAAGCAGTAAAGCAGAACCCCTAAGAAGAGCGGGGCCACTATAATGTGGGACAGTTGAGCCATGAACAATAGACACATCTTTGGGAGGGGAAACTCTAGGAGCAGCAGTGCAGTGCTCCCTACTAGAGTTACCACTGTATCTAGAATGATATTCAGTTCTCCTCAGGCCTGGCTCCATGTTGCATTTATATTATTTCCAGTCTCTTACTTCCCCAGTTATGTTACAATAAATATCCTTTTGCTGAGGCACTTTGAGTGTGTCACCGGAAAAAGCCCAACATATATTGTTTGATCTGTCTGGAACAAAGTCAACCTACAGAGGGGAGCCTAGGTATTTTTCCTAGAGTCCAAGTCATGGATGTGTGAAGCAGTGTGATATTTGTGAGAAACTGTGAAGGATTAGTGTTTCTATGTCAAAAAATACAAGTCAGGGAGAAGCCAGAGATGAAGCTAGAGAGGTCAACAGGGGCAAACTCTTTAAGGCAAAGGATAAAATGTGAAGGAGCTTGGAAAATATGTTACAGATGAGGGAGCCATTGAAGGGTTTTTAAGAAAGGGAATGATATGATTAGATTTTTTTTTTAGGCAGATCACTCTTGTGGTTTTGTGCAAGATCGTGTGAGAGTGACAAAGCTAACTAAAGGGAAACAGACAAGGAGATTGTTATGTAGGCTAGTCTCTGATTACTAGGGCCTTACATGAGGTAGCAATAGTAGGAATGGAGGGTAGAGCATGGTACTCAATAAAATTGTAATGGACTAAGTCAGAAATACTTGGTTAATGCAGAGAATGAAGTGGGCAGTCCAGGATAATTTCTAAGTTTCTAGTTTGGGTGTCTCAGGCGATTGTGGTGATACTAATGTAGAAAGAGAATACAGGAGGAAGAGACGAATTGCAGATAAGATGATAAATGCAGTTTGAACATGCTGTTTATGATGTCTACAGAACATCCAGGTAGAGTTGTTTACGAGGCAGTTATATGTATGAATCTGAAACTCAGGGGAGGTCAGTGCTGGGGGTGGAGAATACATCCACTTTTATATGGTAGTTGGAGTCACAGGATGGAAGAGGTTGAATAAGAGCAGAGGAAGAATAGCATTCGGAACGTGAGGAAACACCACTGAAAGGGTAGGCAGAGGAAGAGGAGCCCACGTCAGAAGGAGAGAAGGAATAGCCTAAGTGGAGTGAAGAAAGTCAGGAGAGGATAGTAGAATTGCTGTTAAGGGAGGATAGAGTTTCATTAAGGAGGAAATAATTATCAACATAATTCAGTTTCTCAATGAAGTGCTGAAAGATGAGTATGGAAACAAGGGCAGTTTCAGTAGAAAGGAGGGTTTAGAAGACGTTGCAATGGAGCTGTGAATGGAAATGAATGGATACCTCTTTTTTGAAAAGTTTGGCTGGAGATATGGTGGAGGGAGGAGAGAGGCTGGGCCATAGTTGGGGGAGACAGGGGAACAAAGGAGATATGGAATCAAGAGAGATTTTTTTTCAAATGATGGGAGCATCTTGAAGATGTTTATAGGCTAAAGAGGAGACATCGAAAAGAGAGGAGGTTAACTTGAGAAGTGAGAGTTCAATTGATTAAATGAGGTCCCAGAGGAGGAAGATGAGTCTTAAAGGAAAACTCACCTTATTCTCCGAGACTGGAGGAAAAGCGTCAATGTGTGTGGCTGTGGGCACACTTGTAGGTTGTGGTGGCTACAGTGGGATGGAAAGCTGGAGTGTGAGATCATACCTATGAATTCAATATCTCCAGTGAAGATGGAGGCGATGTCAACTGGAGTGAGTGAGAGGTTCAGGGTTGAGCCTCTGAGGAGACTGGAGAAGCTTTGGAATTAGCAGTTACTTTCAGGAGTGGGCGAGGCAGCTGATTATAAGCAGATAAAATTCTTATCAGAGCCAGAGGGCAGAGAAATTCTGAGAACATGAATGTGTAGTGATGCCCTTCTGCAAGTTACGTGATTTTTGGGGGGACATTTCTCAGCTACCTATAATTAAGCTTATACCTTAAAACTGCACTCAAGTTTTCCATGTGTGGTCATTCAAATACACATTTTCCTCTTTGGGTTCATCAGGAATGCAATTTTGAAATGAGAACCGGGAGGGCTTCCCACCGAGATGGTGGCTTTTAGGCTGGGCATTGTGGAGTGATTCTTAACCCTGTCTCATATTTTGTTTGGTTTTTCAATTCACGTTATATTCTCTTGTGGAGCACACATATTTGGTTTTTAAATAAAGCGAATTCAAATTTGGGGGAATACTTTAAAGAACCTATTATTGCTTCTTGAGGCACCTTGGGCTGTCTAAGGGCCAAAATCATTGCTGCAGCTGTTGCCACTTGCTTCCTAACAGAAAAATATATTCAAGCATTAGCTGAGGCACAAATGCCTAAAACAAGTGGCTTTACAGTATTTAACACGTGGATTCCATTGATTTGCTGGCTGCGTCATCCTCGTTGACCTGGGTTGACTCCTAAAGGCGGAGAAGTAGTTTTGTACAAAATAAAGGCTTATCAGAAGCTTTGCTCTCAGCTCCAATGGAATGCCAGATTTCTTTGAGTTTGAAAATGCTAGCAGAAATCTTTTCTTGTAAGAATGTATCATTTTATTCTCCTTACGCTCCTCCGACTTCTAGCTGGACCTGCGAAGAAACGTCAAAACAGCTGTAGAGGGGCTGTGTTGGAGGCGGTAACGGCTCTTTTAACAGCAGAGAATAGAAAGATCTCCAAAGAGACGCCTATTGTCAGGAGACTTGCGCCCGCCCTGGCCGGCTTCCAAGTGTGAGTTAGTTTGGATTAGACCCGGGATGGGTAACATTTAATTTCCAAAGTGGAGATTTGAACCAAACTTAACCTTTCAAAGTTTAACCACCCAGGAGTGACGATGGCATTAAAAAAAATTAAATAAAAATGCCTGATTCTTGGTAATAATTATAATAATATGACATTTATTCTTCTCACATTTCCTGTCTTTAACCCTTTGTCTTAAAACATACTCAGATTTTTCAAGTGCGGCTATTTGGAAATATAATTCCTTCTTTGGTGTTACTGTGTAATTAAGTTTTATAGTTGCATACATTACTGTTAGATATTCAGTTAGTTTGATTAGAAAACACTTACCAAATAATTTGCCTCTAGATTCCAATTAGCAGAAGACTTATCTACATTAGCCTCGCAAATGGAGTGGCCAAACTATATTGATTATCAGTCTGTGAGGAATTATCTATGGCACAAAGGCCAAACCGAAACAGAGAAGTGGCTTGTCATATAAACATTTATGAGCCAACGGAATGACAGTCCTCATTTGAAAGTAAACAGTATAAATTTGGCCCATACCACAGTGGGTGTGAAAATTGCAAGGTAAAATAAAACAGATGAGACCATTTAAGTTTGAAATGGAAGAACAGATCACTGGCAACAGCTATTTACTTTCACAGTCACTAAAATAGGTTGTTTTGTTGTGAAAACTATCAATACAGGGTGATGGATACCCTGCTTAAAGTGCCAATATGATGCCATTCTGAACTGCAAAACGATTTCATTACAAGTGTATGGGGAACCTTTAAACATGACATTACGATGCGACTATAATGTAAGATAACAATGGACAAACAATTTCAGAGTAAGTGTAAGGGGACTATAACCATGCAGTTAGAAGGCCACTGGGATGTGAGATTATAATAGCTCAACATTAAAATGGTGCAAAGGATATGGTCAATTGCTTTTTTTTAAAACTGGGAATAACCTAGACAACATTTATACTCATGGACAGTACAGTCATGGGATGTATTTTAGGGAGGAGAGCCACCCAGAACCAGTATATTCAGTTCTTATCCTCATTCTAAAGCATAGCCCCATTTTTTCCCTTTCCTGAGGTTAAGCTCGAGGCAGTTTCATCTGATCTTATCATTCTCCTTCAACAATACCACTTTGAGGCTCGGTTGCAAGTTCATAAACATTTTCTTTCTTACTCACTCTAGCCCTATGACTTGGCCACATTAGCCACCTATGGGTCATAATTTGAGTTCAACTAGGATGGTTTTCTACTGCCCATCTTACCTCCCTGGCCTCGAGTTATTGCTGGACTTCAGCTGAAATCTCACCTTTAGAAATTTATTCCCTTGGGTCTGAAAGGAGTTTTCATTTTCAAGAGCATCTACTAAATTAAAGTTGAAGAAACACTTAAGAATTTATAAAATGTAAGTAACTGGTTGAAGGGTAACATATTAAGCTTGAACAGTCTAAGAAACACAGACTTTGTCATCAGACAGACCTGAGTTCATAGCCCGGCTCTTCCACTGAGATGTTTGTGAATTTGGGCAGATCCTTACTCTTTCTGATCCTTGATTTCCTCATCTTTAAAATGGGGCTATAATAGCACTTAATTCCTACGGTAATTTTAAGATGAAATAGATATTGTAAGTGAAATGCCTTGCACAATGCCTGGCCAACATTGGATATTTAATAAATTCATTTTCTATACATGTATAGAAATGGATAAAGAATTGAGTCAAGATCCTGGAGAGTGGCGCAAAGGAGAGAGAATGGGGCTTAGTGACAGTGTGAGGGAGAGGGCTTCTCCCTAATTTTACTTAATTCTAATTTATTTTTAAGCCACTCTAATTCATCTTTAACTAGACAGTCTCTTAGCCTTGGTTATCTGAGGCCTGGGTGAGTTTTCACATCTCTTCCTGCTACTCTGTACCTTGGGTTGTTGTATTTGTCTATAATTACCACGTCACTTAGTACTGCTTTTCCTAGGATAGTAGGAAATTCTGTCCTTGAGAGAAAAGTTGTGGCTACTGCCTGAGCTGTCTGTCACTGGACCTCTTTCTTCTAAGCTTCTAGCTTGCATGGTGCTACCTTAAAAAAAGTTATCTTATCTCGGATCATAACCGGGGATTGTCATTTCCCAGCTGCTGAGGTTATACAACAGTATGTAAACAGGAATTTCGTCATGCCCTTGAACCAGTTTTAAATCTCTTCATCCATATCGTATTTAAAGGACCGATTCACTAATAAGATCAAACACCATTTTGTGAGCATAGAATAAAACCTTCCTCCCCCAATTTTTTCTTCTGTTAAGGATCTTGATTTTAACTGTGGCGTTAGATTTTGTTTGAAGCCCCATAGCATTAACAAGCAGTCTCATGAAGGAGTTACCTGACTCTAAAAATATGTTCTTGGATTAGAGCGGTTTAATGGCCACAGTCACCACATCATTGGCTTATTTCCTTACAAGTCCTTCCACAGGGATGAGTCATCAAAAGAATAACTCACTAAACTGAACTCCTGGAGAACAGGATCCATGTTGAACATATATCTGTGGCTCTAGCAGTGCCAGACATTGAAGAGATTAATGAATTATTTTTGGAGTAAATCTTTTGTAGACTACCAAGCAAGCCAAATTATTCAAAGCAGTATAATCTGGGTTGATCTGGAATGCAATGCAACTGCTTTGCGCTCAGCCCATAGTGAGCACCAAGTATGTGAAAGACATGAAGAGCAGCATTAAGGACATAACATGGAGGTGGGATTGGGAGAGAAAGACATTTGTGTGTGTCTACTGTGTCCTAGACTTCATATTCCTTACTTAGTTCGCTTAATCTTCGAAACAACCCTGAAATGTAGGCATTGCCATCCTTGTTTTACAAAGAACAGAGGCTGAGAGAGATTGAGGTCACATACGTGGAAGTGCTAGGGTTTGAACGCAACCGTCTGGCTACAAATCCTTTGTTCTTTCCATTCTACCACATTGCTGCCCCCTGTGTGAATTTAATTACAATCCAATAGAGAGGAAGAGACAAGAGTATAAAGAATTGACAGCAAAGTAATCTGTGATGAGTTTCACATGAGTAGAATGAAACATACCAAAGGATTTGAAGAAGGAAAAGATCACGCCACCTGAGATCCTGTCTTCCTCACGGCATTTATTCTTTTCTTCTTCCATCTGCTTCTTTGGGGATGCTGTTTTCCCCAGATGGCACATCCTCTGTCTCTACAAGCAATGGTCAACCCTGACTTCACAACCTACTTAAACCAATAATTGTTGTTGAATTAAAAAACCCTAGTGCCCAGGCCGCTTGCTATGTTCCAGATCCCTTCTAGTGTCATTGTTGCCCCAGCCAGGATGATCCTTTTCCTTCCACCCAGGGTTCAAAGTATACTTACTCTTTCAGGTCCAGGTCATTCATTGTCTGGGACCTCTTTCCCCATCAGAATTAGTCCCACCTTCCTTCTTTTCTGTCAGCACAAAGGTCATACATCTACTTGGTACTTGTTACCTACGGTCTAGCATGGTGGAGTATCCTAGCGGCAGATCAAGCTGTGTTTTCCTTTGGGATTTGGACATTTTTTGGCACATCTGTCCTACTAGTGAGGTGGACCTCTTAGGAGTCCATTTATCTGAGGGATGGAGAAATCTCATTGGGGGGCAGCGATGAGGTTGGGTAAAATAGAGAATCAGAAACACAGGCTTTGTCTGAAGAACATCATCTCTGTGGTAGGAGGTTAGGTTTCCTTTACAAGCCAACCCTCCTCCTGCCCTGATGCAGTTGTGTCTGAGTCAGAAGGTAGTGGCACATGAGGCCATAACTAAAATATCTGAAAACTGTTTTCATACAAACTCTCTGTGAGATTTTTGGGAGAAGAAAGTAGAATTGCTTTCATACAGAGTAACACTGTGTGAACATGGTATTTATTATTCTTGTGGCAAAATACGGCAAGCGCATCAGAACTGCAGCAATCACAGTGTGGCTTTAGTTCATCACAGGCTTCAGCAGAGAATCTTTGCACCTGAAGTCTGTAGATTCCTGGGGCAGAGGTTAAGCTCCGTGGCAAGAGGACTACAATTTTGTATGTATGTGAAATATGGTTGATGGGCAAAATAGTATGTCTCCAGATGGATGCACCGCTTCCTTTCAGATGTATGTAGAGCCTATTAGGATGAATAAATACAAATTTACTGAATTCATGGTAGCTTGTGTCATTATATATTTTTTCAATTAACAGACACTAAAATGCACTATTCTTTAATAAGTGTTGGTGAATATAAAGCTTTTTAGTGTTAGAAAGAGGTTCCCATCTCACCAAGGTTGAATGGTGAGAAGTGGAGTTAGTGACATCTGGTGGTGGCAGCTCCCACTAGATGGCTCAGCTCCCTGAGGACTGGTACTGGTTCGTCTTTGCCATTAAACACACAAACATTGGCGGCTGGCATTTAAAAAGTCAATATTGAATGAATGAATAAGTGTATGAATGAATAAGTGTATAAATGAATAAATTTGGGGTTGACAATGTCTACTTTTCTACCCTTGCATTCTGACACATTACGTAGAACTCCAGGTATAGGCTTGTCTCCACGAAAACAAGAAAAAAGCCAAAAAAAGAAAAGTCTGCCAGTTTTCAGTCAATTGGTACATAAATATTGTGCTAATTTATGTTTTTCAGAGATGATGTCATGTGGATCAGCCCACATACTGGTGTATGAACTCGTTCCTGTTCAATGAGTCAGTTGAGATTGGGAATTATAATTTAATTTAGTGCACTTCACTTGTGACTGTCACAATAAAACCCTGATGTATGTTAGTTGCAAGAAAAAGATGACCCATGTCATTTGAATTTTCTTTCATTAACTTTAAGATGTGATTTGTAAAGAATTTTGACTAAAAATGGTAAAACTCTTTAGCAAAATCTTCAAAGGGAGTAAATCATGTACTTGGGATAATTTAAATGAAACCATTTTCCATGAAGAGGTGTCAGCTTTGCTTGTGACATGAGCCAGCTCTCCTAATCAGCTTTCATACAGGGGGCAGAGATTTTGCTCCAAACTTTATGGGTAAATTCAGTACAGGCAGTTTTTTGATTTCCTGTTTTCCTCGCTTCAGGGACTGTCAACTTTCAGAAAATCTAGGCAGGCCCTGATTTATAAACATTCAGTTTGTACTCAAGCCATTGAAGCGTCATGGGAGGGATAATAAGAGGAAGGGGAATCATGAAATTCAGAGAATTCCAATTGGTTCAGGCTGAAAGGGAGCTCAGAGATCATCACGGTCCAACCTGTCTGTTTCACTGAGGTAGCCCAAAATGTGAAGTGACTAGCACAAGATCACTTGTCTAGTTAGTTCTAGAGCTAGGCCACTAAACTTTTTCCTGCCTCAAAACCTCTACTTGACTGTGGTCTCCTTAAAAAAAAATCAAAACCACTTATCCAGGTTTCAGCTCTCACGTTCCCTCTTCCAATGTTGGATGACCTAACTATTCTTTGTAAACATGATCTCCATGTGCCCCTTTGGGGCTGCTTGCTGCCTTCCCTAGGAAGTTGATCTTTAGACACAACAGCAGTAGGCTCCTTGCCCTCTGGCTTCTGGTTGGGTTTGGCCAATGGGAGACTCAGCAGTGTATGGGCAAGCAGGAAGAGAGTGAGGTCAGGTGAGGTCAGTGTGTTTATTACCGTGGTAGACTGGACTTCCAGTCAGCTGTGTTCGCTACTGAAAGCCACAGTTCCTGTTAGGAGACACTCCTTCAGCTGTAGCTTTCTCTTTGGTTCCGGTCGCTTTGGCCATTCGGGCCCAGAAGCAGTATTGGCTCTCCACTTTTTACTAGTCCCACAATATTTCACTATCGCTTATTGGTTTACTTTAATGCCTCCACCTTTTAAACTCTCCTCAATTACCCGATTGAGTATAAAATCGATTTCCTGCTTGAACCCTGATTGCTATAACCCATTTTCTGTTGCCTTATTTTTTTCTTTCATAGCACCAATTACAAGCTAAAAAAGTTTGTTTACTTATTTGTTATCTGGCTTTCCCAACCAGAATGTGTTTCCGTGGTTTGGCGGAGGGCTTGACACATGGTAGGTACTCCATACATGTTTGTTGAGTGAGTGGATCCAGGCATAAAAACTTCTTGTTCAAAATTCTTTCTACACATCACAGTGAGAACAACCCTATAGAACTTTTAGGGACGAAGCTACTTAAAGGGAAATTTTAATTCATTTCCACTACTGTACGGGTTGCATAGGTTTTTGCAGCTGGTAGCTGCTATTTAATATATTGTTTCTATGGTGAAATGTGCTCCAGATCAATCCATTGTTTCTCATTAGATCGTACTTTCATGAAAGCAGGAGCCAGGTGTATCTTGTTCATAGTTCGTGCCCAAGGCATTGCACTCTGTCTGGTACAGAGGCAAGTTTTTCCTTTTTTTGCTGAATGCCAAACTAAACACTAGTGACTTGGAGACACATAGTTATGGTCTCTACCCTTGAGGGGCCCATAGTCTTACTGAAGAGACTGACATAAACAAAATTATGATGTAAGGAAATAGGGGCTCTAGTGGAGGCTTCGGGAAAGTGTTTCAGGATCCAGAGAAAGGAGAAGGGAGAAGGGCCAGGGAATTCAACAGATGATCTCGTGGAGGGAGAGGGGGTGCCTTCTAGTAACTTCCTCTTCTGAAACTGCTTATTCAGTGGCATTAGTTCAAAACTACAGATTCTAAAGTGAACTCTTACAACCCCATCCATTTAGATGCTGAGTTTCATGTAAATATCAAGCACTCCAACTTGGTTAGCTGGTTTTATAGTTTTTCTTCTTTTATCCTTCTATTTTCTTCAGAAAAAAAGCGAAAGAAGTAAAGGTCATTTTTGAATTTGGATTTTCTGAGTGTTCACTTTGTTCAAAAGATAATAAAATCTGTTCAAAAGATGATAAAATCTAGTTATTCAAGAGTCTTTTTTTAGAGCATCATGAAACTTACCTGACATTGCAGGAAAAAGAATTTACCAAAAAAAAAAAAAAAACAAGAAAGAAAGAAAAACTTGTTATATTCCCCACCAGAGGGAGACAATTTTTTTCCTTTTGCCTTTCAAAACCTAAATTCTGATTAACACAGATTCGAAGAATACAATACAAGGTTTACTATGGCTGATTAATACCCAGGGGGAAAAAACAAACTTACAATCTAATTTGTTTACTTTTGTCTTTTAATATCAAATTATTTTCGAGATCTAAGTTCTGTTCTGGCGGCACAGTAAATGCTACTTAACATGCATGGAACTTTAAGAGCTACTTGTTATTTCAGTGTCAACTTTATCTCTAATTATATTAGTATGGATTCAGATAGGACACTGATAATGTAACAACATGGAATAATTTAGCATAATTATTTCCTGTAGTAAGATGTTTACAAATCAACCCTAAACTAATAGAGACAAGGGGCATGGCGGTGGTGGAGGAGGAGAAACTGGTAACAATGTCGCTTTCTATTGACAGGACTGTCGATGTCGGAATAAGCCAAAATAGACTTAGTCAATTTTCAATATGCTGCAAATCTTTAAAAATTTTTAAAAAGAAATTGACTTACAGTAGTTGCTAATTTAGGAAAAACGGTACATGAGCAATAGCTTCTGTCTATAACATATCTGTGCTTAGGATAATTAAACATTTTATCAAAAATATAGAAAATTGTCTAGAGATTTATAGTGTAAGACCTATTGTACTTTTAAAAAGTCCAATTTCATGCCCAATTTAATAAATAGAGTGTTAGATCTAACATGTCCAGTGTAATTACTTGGACATTCCATTCTTCTCTATGGTTCTTTTTGGAAACCAGTTCCAATCTGACCTTGTGTAAATGTTTTTCAAATTACTCTCAAACATTTTACAAATCCAATTAGCGCACAGTGAAATCTTCTCAGCTCACCTCATTTGACACAGGGTGCTGCTGAAGCAGACTTGCTGCTTATTGTGATTTTTATTTACTTACTCTTTGTCATTTTCACAATGTGCACAGCTAAAATACGGACTAATTCTCAAAAGCTCACATTTAAATGTGGGGTGCTGTAGAGGCATCAGATAAAATATTTGTCTGGTTAGGAGCATGCGTTTCTCATCATAATTCAGCGAAGGTAAATGGATGCTTTGGAAAAGCACAGCGTCACTTAAGTTTCACTTGCCTCAGGTATCATTTAATCAGCAAGCACAGTTAATAATTCTGCTCTTCTATTTGTCAAGATCTCAATATTTTTTCAATATGAGGTCTGCTCCAGTGTACTTTACATGACACTTCATAATTAGTGGTACTTGAGAATTTGGCAGTTTTAAAAATTCATACAACATTCTTAGTTACAATTTATAAATGATTTTAAAGTATAATTAACATTCATCTTTACAAGTTATATGCAAACAAATATGCAAATTTGGAAATAAATATGCAAACATATAAAATGTTTTTGAATTAAGTAGTCCTTAACATTTTTAATGAAATCAATATTTTATTCATATTTTGCACACAATTTTGAGTACTGACTGATTTGAGGGGTCTTACGCATATAGGCTTTTGCATATTGCAACCTCCAACTACCAGCAACAGTGGGGAAATGAAAATGAGTTCCTTTTTTGGTGAAAACTGAAAGAATGGTTGAGCAGACAAAACCAGTAAGTGCTGTCGACTGGATTATTGATGCAATTAAAATGGTCTTTTTGCTCCTTGAACTCTTAACCTCCCAAGGAACCTCCACTTCCTTAGATGACACAAAACCTGTTTGGAGCTCAGCAGGATAAATTTGAGGACATCAACAAAGTGTCCCTAACTTCTTGAGTTGGTGGAAAAAGAAGGCAAGTTGAGTTGTTAACTATGGATTTTTAACATATTAAAATCTGAAAGGAGAAGAATGCCGGGTCTAATATGAACTGAACAAAGAATTATTGGGAAAAATCACCTTCAATGGAGAAGTTACTGAACCAGAGTATAGATTAAATAAAGTTACTTACAATTTTAAAAAAATCCCTTCAAAAGATTAGCTGATTCAAAATCTTAATTCACTCATTCAACAAACACTCGTCTTTCAAGGCTCAGCTTCAGTTCTTCCTCTGCAAGGCGGATTTCTCACTGCCAGGGCCTTCCTTCTCTGAGTTCATATTGCGTTATAAGTCAATCAGTCAAAGGTTTCTAGGTGCTCATCATGGGCAAGGCTACATTCAGTGCTGTGGAGGGTACAAAAAATATACGACTTTCAATCAATTAGCACTACACAGTTTAGCTCTAAAATATTCTTTGATTTTTACAGATAGTCATGCTTTGTTATTTTTTTAAATGGCAAATATCTCGAGGAGCAAGAATGTCACTTGTACAAGAGATGGTGAGAAGGATTAATTTTGAGTGGCTGCTCTAATGAATTAGTAGTTACTCTCTGGAAGACTGTGTAAAGAAGGATTCTGAGGTTGTGTCATTAGCAGTACCAATACTGCCGTGTTTTTGTCATCCTTGTTCAACTTAGAATCTTTTTTCAGTAGTAACATTTCTTTTGTTAGAGAATGAGAGCTTCATGATCCATTCAATCTCCCTTTTTTAGCTACTGGAGACTCAGGGGAAAATTTCTATATCATTTTCTCCTCCTGTATTACTTGAATTTTTTCTTTTATTTTGTGGACTCTGTTACTGTACTGTAATTTGTTTTAAACAGTCAGTTCCTTCAAATCTTTTTGAAAAAACAGCTAATTACATATACATCTTTCTCTAAACTTTATGGTGCCTAGCACAGGTCCAGGGCCCTAAGGAGGCATGGAATATATGCACTTTGATTGCACGGAGAGCATAGAACTTGATGCTATGGGGGTCCTATATGGTAGATGCACAATGAAGCATGAATGAGTGAGTGAATGAATGAATGACTTCAGAGGGAATTCAAACCACGAGAAGGATCATGATGGGATGTGATTTACCAAGGAATGTGTCCGATTGGAGGTGAATCTTGGCTAATGCCTTTAAAAAAAGCATAGACTAAAGATTGGAACAGGAGGAAATGACCTGGAGGAGAATAAAGGTTTAGCAAGAAGAATTTAAAATGACAGGAGCCGTGATGCAATAATATTTGACTCCTCCACGTGGGCCTATTTGCTTAGATGGAATGTGAGATTTCAGAGAGCGAGAATTTTTTTTTAATTCAGGCAGGACAGATTCGCGTAGCCTTCCACACAGTATTTCCAGTGTATTTGGAAGTTGTTTGATGATGAAGGTGATCCTGCTACCTACATTTATTTCAAATTCAAAAAATAAAAGACACCGGATGTGATGATTTGAACCTGCTGATTTAAGGTAAAATAATTCATTTAGACGCATCACAAATTAATCTTCCTTCATGGAATCAGAATAAGCAATTGGAATTCTGTTTCACTGCAAGCTGCTCCATAATGTATGTGGGGACTGGTTCTGTTTATTTGCTGCTATATGAGAGTCTTAGGTAAACAACATATAGCTCAATCTACGTGCATCTGGGGAGGCGTCAATATTTTTATCATGCAACTTAAACATGAAAAAGCCAGATCTGCTGCACTTAGCAAAACAGCTAAATCTCCCTCAGTGTAAAACAAACCCCCACCACCTTCTTGTCAAGGAACCTTGGTCTTTAAAGACCATCCCTGCGTGATCAGCCACTTCCATATGCCTTTCTTTCTTCTCATATTCTAGGGATTTTTTTTCTTCAGCGTTTTGTTTCTCTGGGCTGAATTTCATCTCAGTTGATTGCCCAATTCACTTTTCATTCAGTCATAATTGTTTTTTGAATTGTCTTAAATTCTCAAGTGGATTATGACAATTTGAAAATTAACAATGGCGCCTTAATTGCATGGGGCTGTGTGATCCACAAAACCCTGTTGGCTGATGTTTTTGCCCCCACCTGTAATTTTTTGAAACCAAATGTGAAAAGGTAGAAAGACACACACAAGCAGAAAATACACATGGTTGGGATTTACAAAAATGTTTGATTTCCAATATTTAGGAGTCAACCACAGGTAGCTGCAAAACCATTTTAATACAGAAATTAATAAAAACTACCATTGGGTTTTCTTTCTTTCAAACTCAGTTTCTTTCTTTTGTGGAAGTGGGAACATACACAAGCATGACAACATTTTCTGTGTGTGTATGGAAATTAAAATTCAGGAAAATATCATTATTCCTTATTATCTGACTTCAGCTGGGCTCTCAATGCAGCTTGGCAATCCTCTTACTTATCTCTCGTCGGCTTCCTCTGGAATTCCTCTTGAGGCAGCTGTTCCAAACTTTTAAACTTGTGTTGTTCTTCTCGTCCCCCTCATTCTCAACCTTTAGCCTTGCTTTGTAATTTACAGTCCCCTTAGCTTTCCTTGCTTCTACCTGCAGACTCACCTACAGAAGCACACAGATTTTACCTCGTTCTCCCTCCAGTCTAGAAGGAAGAGAGTTTTTCCTTCATTGGGATATTAACCTTCTGGGTGCATTGGACTCTATCTTGTCTGGCTTCTCTTGGTGTCAATCTCTTTCTTTCCCTCTCCTCTGGTTCCCTTTCTTCAGCCTACAGACATGATCAAGCTTGGTCTTCACCATCTGCTACTACTTTAACCGCCCCACCTCATTTCTTATATTATCCACACTTGGTCCTTTGCGTGCAGTCAACTCTCTTTTCCACCTGCAACTTCCTCCCCACTCACTATGTGTAAGAAGGTCACACCTATTCCAGGTAATCACCTGGGAGCTCTTGCCCGCTTTCTCTTCTTTCCTAGCTCATCATTCCTGTTTTCTTTCCTCGTTCTTAACCCTGCTTTTAGAGAGCTGTTTCTTCATCCTCAATTTTTGGTCTTGCCTGTTACCCTGGTTGTAGCTTTTATGTGCTTCCTCATTTATCCTGGGTCCTAATCTGACCTCGTGGGCCAAAGTTTGTCCCTTTCTTCCAGGAAAGGGGGTCTCAGATGTTTTCCTGAACTATGACACACTTTGAAAAAACATTGTTTCTACTTCCTGAGCTCCCACTCACTTCTCATCCCATTGAACCACATGGTCTTGTTAAAATTACCAATGACTTCCTGATTGCTAGATCCAATGGCTCATTTCCAATTTTCAACATTTTCTCAGCTTTTAACACTGTTAACTCTTTTGACTTTTTGATGCTTCCCTACATTGGCTTCCAGAGCACCAATCACTATTCATATCTTTACTGAATACCGACTGCTCTGATTTTTGAGATACAAAGGGGAGTAATACATGTTCTCTGCCCCTAAAGATATTACAATGTAGGGGAGAAAAAAGACAAGTAAATAGGCAAGTACAAATAAGGAAATAAAGTCTGCGCATGGAAGAGTACTCATCCCTGTGCACTTGGGGACAAAGGGGACTTTACTTATTTCTGAACTGAGACTTCAGGGATGACTAGGAGCTACCTAGCTAGGGTGGAGCCAAGGGAGAGAATTCCAGGAAGAAGGAGCAGTATATACCAAGGTCCACAATAGAGAGAACATGAACGTTCAGATAACTTCAAGAAGTTCAATGTGTTTGGAGAAGGTTTAGTGTGTGTATTATAAGAAATGGAGACGGACAGGCCAGGGGTCAGGTCATGGAAGACCACATGAGCCATTTTAAAGAGTTTGGAAATTATGCAAAGACAATGAGAAGCTACTGAAAAATATATGAAAGAGTGGCATGATCAGAGTCATATTTTAGAAATACCACTCTGGTTGCTGAGTAGATACTCAACAGGGTGATGGTAAGGCTGGTGGCAGGGAGATTGGTTAAAAGGTTGTGGCAGAAATCTGGGCCAGATGTTCCTGGCTCAATATAGTGCACTGGCAATGTAGATAGAAAAAGATGAAAAGAAGTGATGGATTTTAGTGATCTGAAGGAGAAATAATGGAAAAGACTCGCTATTGATTGTATTGAACTATCCCCTGCAATTGTCTTCAGTTCCTTGCTATCCCATCATGCCATTCTTGCCTATAGAAATGATAGTATTTCTTACATTTTGTTTTACCATTCTATTACTTACAGGATCTGTTACTGGTCCCTGTTGATTGATCTCTATCTCCATTGCTCAGACTGATGCCGTGTGGATAGAAGATAATAAATTCTGGTTGACTGAGTGACTCAACTTCTCTGGGCAATGTTCAATGTTAATTTTGAGCATACGCCTCTCCCAGATCATCATTCCCACCTCGACCACCCTCCCGTACATTATACAATCATGGAGGCGGCTTCACCTACTAAAAATTTAAAAAGTTGCAAATCTAATTTTTTCTTACATTTAAACTCTTTATAAATGTTTATTTTTAACAATGTGAAGGTGGACACTCTATTTTCCTTTTATTAGCTTTCTGCTGCTGCTGTAAAAACTGCCACAAACTTAGAGGCTTAAAGCAACACAAATATATTATCTCACAGTTTCTGTGGCTCAGAAGTCCAGGCGGCCTAGACTAGGTTCTCCGCTTAGGGCTTCACAAAGCTGAAATCAAAATGTCAGCTGACCTGGGCTCTTGTGTGGAAGAGCTGGGAAGAAACTGCTTCCAAGCTCATTTAGATCGTTGGCTAAATTCAGTTCCTTGCAGCAGTAGGACTGAGGCCCGGTTTCCTTGCTGGTTGTCAGCCAGGGGCTGCTGTTGGCTGCTGAAGGCCACCTGCATTCCTTTACACACGGCTCCTCCATCTTCAAACCAGCAATGCCAGCAATCGTGGGTCAAGACCTTTTTTTTTGTTAAACTTTATTGAAGTATACCTGACAAATAAAATTGCAAGATATTTAAAGTCACAGTGTGATGATTGGATATACAAATACATTGTGAAATGATTTCCCCCACTGAATTAATGAACCCATCCATCACCTCAAGTTTTTGTGGCAAGAACCACAAAGTGGTTCTTTTTTGGTAAGAACATTTAAGTTCTACTCTCTTAGCAAATTTTAATTATACAATATAGTGTTACCAACTATAGTCACCATGTTATACCCTAGATCCTCAGACCTTATTCAGCTTATAGCTGAAAGTTTATACCCTTTTACCAACCTGTCCATATTTCCCACACCCCCAACCCCTCACAACTGCTTTTCTACTCTGTTTCTACGAGAAACTTCTTTTTAAGATTCCACGTATAGGAGATACTATACAGTGTTTGTCTTTCTCTGTCTGGCTTATTTCAATTAGCATAATGCCCTCCAGTTTCATCCACGTTGTTGCAAATGACAAGATTTCTGTCTCTATTTAAGGCTGAATAATATTCCATTGGATATATACCACACATGTCCTTTATCTATTCATCTGTCCGTGGGCACTTAGGGTGTTTCCGTACCTAGCCAAGTCTTTTCCATGCCTTGAATTTCTCTGACTTGCTCTAGTAACCTTGCTCTCAGCTTTTTAGGACTCGTGTGATTATATTAGGCCCACCTGAATAATCCTGGACAATTTTCTTATTTTAAACTCATCTGCTTAGTAATCTTAATTACATCTACAAAGTCCCTTTTACCATGTAACGTAACACAGTCATGGGTGTGATATTTCATCATATTCACAATCTGGGGAATAGGGAGGGATGTCTTTTGGGGATCATTTTAGAAATTCTCTCTATTGTATCCTTGTGTTAAACTGGAAAAGATTACATAATAAATAGAAACTACTATAATGTCATATTGTGAACTAATCAATAGTGTTGGGCCTAATTTTTTCTGGATTTGTCCCATCTATTTTATCTTTATATATACATCTTTATCTTTATATATATTTTTACCTATCTATCTATCTAGTTTGTTGCCCACTTTGATTTTAGATTTACTTGTTGTTTAACCTTTCCACTCTTCTATCTGAAAATATTGTGTTGAATGGGGAAAGGATCAGGTCTTCAGTAGCCAAGATGCCTGGATAGTACTATCCTAAAGATGCAGAAAGTCTGAATTTGTGACCTGAAACATTTGTAAAGAAAGATTTTGGGCCGTGGAGAAGGGCAGGGGACACATCTTACCAATTACCTGGTTTTGTTATCTTGAGGAATGGAGAATCATAACTTTCTGGATAATTAAAATTCCCTCATAACTCTTGTAGTCAGATATGATTTTTCTTTTATTCAATAAATATTTATTGAGCGTCTACCAGGTTCTCAGGCCCTAGTCTATGCATTAGGAATAGGGTGCCATACAGGCATGCCAGCTTCCTCTTCTTGGAGCTCCTTGTTGCTCTCTACTTTGGTGAACAAAGAAGTAAAATGGAAAATATAGGAGAGATGGGGGTGGTCATATCTTCTCACATGGACCAAAGTGCTCAGAATGCTTTCCATACCAATTTTTCTTTCTTCCTGAAAAGCAGCCCTGAATTCTGGAGAGCTCAAAGGGGGGGTGCAAAGGAGAGATGGTCTTGCCCAGTTCAACTCAGTAAACATGTAGTCCCAAAGAGGTAGATAGGGTTGGGAAATTATTCTCATTGAACACTATTGAATTTTCTTTTTTTTAAAGGTTTGACACAAGGAAAGGGAGAAATCAAAAACAACAAGCCTAAGGAGAAAGTTTCAAGGATGACTTTCAAAATTCAGCGGGGCAGAGTTCCAATTTGTCATGTGGGATGTTGGGGACATATCTGATGACACAATACACAGTTAATAGTTCTTTGCTTTTGTGTTCTCACCCTGTTTGGTGTAACTGAGGCCCCTGATGAGTTCCCAAAGAATACCAAGGTGTGAATACAAATTGCCAATCTTGAAAAATCAGTTTGACGATCAAATAAAGCAAATTCCTGGCTTTGTCTTTCTTTCATACAATGTAAAGACCCACCAATGCCATTGAGCTTGTTTGAGAATAAAGATGAGGAAATTGTCAGTCATTATGTGCTACACTAGCAAATGAAAAAAAATGCTTGAGAGGCCATTTATCACCAATTCAATTCAGCTTTACTTGTGGCTACAAACATGCTGTGAATGTTTCTCCATCTTTTTTTTTTTTTTTAGAAAAAAACAAAAACAAAGAAATTGACAACACTTAACATTATAGGGAGCAGAAAATACTTGTAGCCATGAAGTTACCAAGAAAAGGCACCAGACAAATGCATGTTTGTGGAACCAGGAATCTTTCTGAGGACTGTAAGAAAGAGTGGACATACAAGCCAAAAACAGTGTGCTTCTTGGTGAGGATTTAACTCTGGGTCCGTATTATCCCAAGATCTGAAAAGCACAGACTCGGAGACCAGTTTTTCTGTAGGAAGAACAACTCTGCCACTTCTGTCTTGAATCACTTGCTGTATAAATTTGGGCAAGTTTCTTCTCCTTTCTGAACCCTTAATTTTTTTTTCATGTGTATGACTGGGATAATGAAACTCACTTCCTAGAATTGTTATACATATGAAATCATGTGTCAAATAACACATGGTCTGTGTTCAATAAATGGAAGCTATTGTTGCTATTACTTATTGTTTTTATATAGAATAGCACTTCTATATACTTCACAAACTGTCCCCTAAAAGCTCAAAATGCTTAAGTACACTTGTTATGAGCTTCAATGCACAGGTTGAGAAGTTGGCAAAAATATGCAGAACCATGATCCCAAGCCACAGAGTTAAGAAAGAAAATTCAAGGTGTCCGTAGTCCTTGCTGTGTAATTTGCTCATTGAGATCCAGTCTGTCTTCTACATGGTGATGACCTTGAGGGGACTGCCTCAGAGTTCTGAGACGGTTCAATTCACAGGAGTGGCATCAGCGAAGCCTCCTGATAATGTTAGTACATCTGTCCTTGTATAGAACAGTCCTTTCACTCCTCTGCCTGTGGTTCCAGGGATGCCTTGGAAAGCAGCAAAGAGCAGAAAAGAGTAGTGAAGAAACAACCCTTTGGGATGATGCTAATGTCTCAGAGGAGCAAACGCTTTGCTTCTTCATGGACAGCCCAATTTCTTGGACTCCCTGCCTTCCTTGGTTTGACCTTGAATTGCTCATCCTTCACTCCCTGAAGCTATGTCTGACTCCCAGCACCTTTGAAGTCTGAAACTCTCTATGTATTATCTGCATTGACCTTGGTTCCTCTTTCACAAGATGTGCATTTCACAGAGCATTTTCTTGCACTTATCCATGATCCAGATGACCAACCTCAGGCTTAAGTACCAGGAGCAGACTTCCAGCTAACTTTTTCAAATACAGGTGCAGGGGAAAAAAAAAGAACCATGGAGGCTCTTGGCTGCTACTTTTCTTAAGGGAAGAAAGTAGGGTGTAGGTTGACATTCTTACTGCACCGCCCCTTCCTTTCTTACTACCATCATAATTATTAACCTAATGCTCACCTGGCATTTTACAGACATGATGAACTCATTGTTATTTCCAGAAACAAGTGAAGCATTGTATAGACAATTGAAAACTTTATTCAGTTGCCACATTTTTTATTTTTTAGCACCATTTGCAGAAGACTGCAGTGGTTAAGCCTGACAGGTCTGAGCACATAGTGTAACTGTGTGACACACACACACACACACACACACATATTTCCTTCCCTCCATACACACAGAAACACACACTGTCATGAGCATGTCAACTCATGGTATTTGAAATTTTTCTTTCTTCAGAAAGTGGTAGTATATTTGCATGAAATATCAGCTCACGTTTTGTGAAACTTGACAAATTACTCATGAGTCTCTCTTCCTCCCTTCATCTGTACCTGAAATGTCCTGAGAAGTTCTGGGATGGCTTTAGTGATACAGCTGACACTCACATCAAGCACTTTGTTGATATCAATAGGAATTTTACTCTTGTATAGGGTCATGGATGAGGCCCCCAGACATGTGCAGCAGGCAAGAAGCATCCTAAAGGTGGCAGAGAATCAAGCAGTGTCCAATCGATGTCTGCCATGAGAGCAAACATCACTGGGTACCTGTTAGCTGCAATAAATGGAACACGGTTAGCAGTGTGTTGTTTGACATGGACTTACAAAATAGTTTGTCAAACTATTTTTTTTTCTGTATAAAACGTCAATGAAAGAAAAACGAGGGAGCTGATAGTCTCATTGTTGGATAATTGTATAAACTTGTATAATAAAGATGGATCTGATATTCAAGATACGTATCATGCACAGAGGCAGTGATATGGCAGGGGAATCGGCACCTCTCTCACCAATCTTCTAAGCATTGGCTCAGACAAAATCAGTCCTGTGACTTATGGCCCCATTCTGGAGTAAATAACCATTGTAGACTACCATGTATATAGGTATAAACATTTCTGAGGGAAATTTAATTTAGCAAACTATAAAAAAACCCTTTCCTTGGAATATATCTTGTAAACTAGGGCATTGAGACTGTCTAAAACATATTAATTCAATATCTCTTGATTGGTATTAAAAAAAACTCTTTAAGATCAATGTCCTTTTATTTTCATCTTAGCATTTAATTTCATTTGCATGTGACTAAGGCTGTTTCTTTTTGGTAAATTTAATTTGCTAGAGTTTGGCCCCCAACACAGAAAGAATGGCATCCTCTGAGACAGGGCTGCCAACTATGGCAAGTTGCATTGCAAGAAGATTTGATCTATATACTTTTCAAACTTCTCAGATGTGATCACTGACATTTGGCCTGAAGGAAACCCTGGGGACTGGAAAAACACAAAGCATGCTACTGTACTGACATGCAAAATGTCTTATAATCTGTCTTTATCTTTCCTGGCTGCAGTGGTCTGGATAAATTAGACCAAATTGCACTAAATGTCGTCCCTGGCTACATTCACGTAGCTGTTTTCACAAGCTAATCGGAGTTGTGTGTACACATCCAAGGACAGAATTTGGCCCCTTTTGTCTTTGCACAAACAGTTGCTTTAGTTGAGATGATTATTCCTGAGTGACTGTTTTATAAGCAGTGTTTTTGCCCAGTTTAAATCTCTTTTTACTTTATTCCTCATAGTCAAGACATTTGTGAATATGAAAACACGTAACTCAAAATCTTCGGTTTCCTGAAAAATAAAAATCTCCCCAATAAAACCTGTGAGTGTCGCAAATGAACTGGGAAGGAGGTAGAGAAAGTCCTATAAATGTGGCAAAAAGAGAAGTAACACTGAGAAAAAGTGTCAGCACTCATTAATAGCAGCAATCTGATTAGAATTTTTATAGCACATTGATCCTTGGTCTTTTAAAAGGGAAATATGTTTTTAAATAATATTTTCAGGGAAAATATAGACCATCATACACATTCATTTATTCAGATGAAAAAAACCCCTGAAATTAACCTTCCATGCAAGTCTTTCCTTCTCCTTCAAAAATATATTACACAAAACTCTTTTTGTTCCAAAGGCCAAACCTTTAGAAATAGAAGAGAACCAGTCTGATAGAAAAGTTTTTATTACTGGAAATTGCAACCCTGGGTCATCTTTGAATTTCCTTGTAGAAAATCACACATGTAACCAGGGCCTTAAGGTTTGGGAAGGGACTTCTTGCATAAATCAATACCAGATATAAATAATACGAAGGATACTCTAGAATTTCTTGACTCTTTGAGGCACTTACAAAGGTTAGCTCATTTCTTTTGTGCTTTGAGCAAATCTCTTTATTTACGGTTCCTTATTGCCCTTTCTCTGAAGACGCTCAATTTAAGAACATACTTAGTTATACATCAGAACAGGGATTTTCAGGAGTTCATAATTATATACATGATCCACGCATTTATCAACAATTGAAAGTTAAATATTTTCACTTTTTGCAGGGTTAATAATTTATGCAAAAATAATCCCACTGAGTTCTTTGAATGGTTGATAATTTGCGTAAAATAGGGGATTTTTTTTATTACCTGCCAAAATGAAAAGATTCCAGGTTTTTGAGACCCATCATATCTCTGCTTGAAACATTTTGAATACCTACTCCAAAAATTCAACATTAATAAAACATTAAAGTTCCAACTTAAGCCCATAAAAGTCAAGAAATCCAGAGTTAAGGTCGACCCAGCTCTCTTAACTCTGTTCTCCTGCATGTATGCATGGGTGATGGGACAGTGGGGCAGGCTGTGGCTTAAATCTGTCTTCCTGCATAATCTGAAAATGTAATTGAATTAGTGTATAAAGTATTTACATAGCCTGCAGTGCAGAGCCCCACACACTATATTATCTACATCCTCTCTCAGGGCCCTCATTTTAACTCCTCATTGCAGCGTTCCTGTGAGGCTTCCTCAAACATTCAGAAATTGGACTTGCAAATACAATTTCCCTTCTTTTACGAGGCTTCAAGATGAGTGATGCGCACTCAGCTTTCTAGTTGCCTTTCAGCTCCCGGCCAGACAGATAGAGTTTAGGTAACATTCTTCCTTTTGGTTAACTTCCTCAGGGTTTGCTAGGTATTAGACAATATCATTCTGTGGTTAAGGATTAGTTTATGCTCCAATTCAACTATATACAGACAATTTGATGTATTAATATGAAATTCGAAACATGAGATTGAGTTGAGGAACATGTAATTGTGTAGCAGGGTTTTAAAAGCATGGACATTAGTTTCAGATAGAGCCATGTTCCATACAGTCCTTGTTTTGCCACTTAACTGTTACTTAAATTTTCGAAACCTCTGTTTTCTCCTCTATAAAATGGGCATAACAACAGTCCTGCTAATTTTTAAGATTCAATGAGATTGTGATAATTTAAAGAGATGATGTATATAAAATGATTGGTATGTAGTAAGCACTTAATAAATGGCTACTGTTATTATTATCCCTCATTTTGGTAAGGAATAATAGCTCATTGCTTCAATTTGTTCTTATTCCTTCATCCCACATACAGTGTGAGACAGGTGCCTCAAGTAGAATTTGAATGTTCAGAAATGTTAAAAATGAAATTTAACAATGAATGTCAAAAGGGTGTTCATCCAAGCCGTGATTCAAAAAAATGTACAATGATACCGTTTTTCATCATTCAGATTGACAAAGATGAAAAAGAATGGTAATAACCAGTGTTGGGTATGGGGAAACAGGCTTTCTCATATTTTGCTACCAGTATAAACTGGTATACCATTTTGACAGGCACTCTGGCATTGTATATAAAAAATTTAAAACATGCACCTAGTTTGGCTCAACAATTCTACTCCTAGAAATTTATCTTAAGAAAATAATTAGATACATGTTCAAGAATACTTATAAAAGTCTTATTGAAAAATTGGAGAGAACCTAAATGTTAATACTATGGGACTGTTAAATTACAGTGCAATCGTACAATGGGATGCTATGTAACCACTAAAAATGAATGAATTTTACAAGTGTAACAGGTTTGATTGAGCAGTCATAAATTGCAACGCAGATATTTGAAATGGTTTCTATTTTTTTCCAACAACTGTTACCTCAGCTTTCTGTGAAACTCCCCTTTCTTTCTGAGTGATGGATTTCCTTAACCACATCTCAGTCTTTTTGCAGAACTTTTCAATCACTTTTGATTATTTAAATAGTCTCATTCTCTTTATTTAAACCCAAAGCCAGCTTCACAGTCCTGCAACCTGTGCGATTTCACAGGGACTATGCTCAGAAGGGCCCTGAACTTGGTTTAATAGTCTGCTGTTGCTGTATTGGAATTCTTAAGAATTTTATTTTTGAATTTGTGTTTTGTAAGTGCAATTTGATGAGATGACGGAGCATGTGCACTGCACAGAGAAGATACACGCAATATGTGTGTCTGGTATTCCTTGCCGCCCCATTTGCACATAGCGTTCACGAAGTCCCTGAACGCAGAATTCCAGTTAACCCACGATGTGTGAGAGTTCCGTGAGACTCAAAGCAAGTACGAGGTAAGGCAGTTCCATCTATGACTGAGCAAGTGGGGTCCCTGATAGCCCAAGAGGCCGTGCTTCCTATTCAAACCACTACTTGCTTTGAATGCAGAAAGAAGGTAATCGCGTTACAAGAAACTTGAATGACCAAGGAACCCCATCATATCCTTCCATACTTGTGTTATTTCTGGGTATTTGCCAACCACTTATGCTGAACATGATGACATAGAAGCAAAGGGGAAGAAGAGCAGCACGTAATTACTTTTTCCTTAAGTCTTTCTTAGCTCATCAGTAAGCTGGAGGTCGAAAATGTAGAGGGTGCAAATGTCAATTTCATCAATTAAAACAGTTGAGTTAGTTTTCACTGTTCTGGATTGAAATGAAACAGAATGAAATACATATGCAGGTAAGAGCTACAAAATGTGAATTGTGTCATTTTGGTGATCCTATGTAACTTAAAAGCTTTATATTTGCATTTAAAACTGATTCAGAAAAATATAAATACGAATGGTGATATTCATGCTAATAATTTGCATTTTTAATTTTTTTTACTTAGAACAACATTATATAGCAAGCTACCCCCCCAAACCAACAAAACCACCATGACACGTTGAAGGAGAGACTGAAGAAGGACAGAAACAGCCTTATGTTTCAGTACTATTAAGGCCACTTTTTTACTGCTTTTTGATCAAAGAGCCCCATATTTCATTTTGAACTGAGCCCCACAAGTTATGTAGCTGGGCCTGATGACAATGGTGAAAGAAGCAAATGCACTGGGGGCATCTGTTGCTTTTGTTTATCAGCATTCATTCACTCATCTATCAATAGTCCCTGATTTTCTGGAGGCATCTCTCCTCAGTCCATGTTTTAGGAAAGAGTTGATTTCATAGCTGGCTCCAGGGGTGCATGTAAGACTCAAGCTTGGTCAATCAGAATATTTCATTTTCTTGGTCATATTGATTGGTTTGGAAATGAACATTTGAGCCATGTTGGTCTATACCAATCATAACACTTGTGTAAGAAATAACAGGAAGAGATTCTCTGCCTTTTGTTGCTAGAATTTAACCTGAGGGAAAGTGAGCCTAGAGCTACTGGTGGACACCATAAGGAACCCAAGAGTAATACCAACACGGAGAATGGAAAAGGGGAGAGATAGATGGAAACCAAATACTGCTGATATCATTTGAGTCCCTAGATCAAGCTAGACCTGAAACTAACTGGTGTTTTTAGTTATGTGGGACCTTTTATGCTCAAGCTAGCATGAAGTAGATTTTGTCACTTGCAACATAGTTCTGACATAGCAGATACAGTATGCTTTCATTAATGTTTGTGCATAACGTATCTCTAAAGATATATACCAAACCGGTAACAGTGGATATCCCAATCAAGGAAGATTATGAAGAGGCCTTTCATGTACAACTTTATACTGGTCTCTGGTGTTAGAATTTTGTAAAGCAAGTATTTATTACTTAAAACCAGCAAATGCGATAAAGGTGTTTCCATTTTAGAAAAAAAAAAGTAAATGACGCTTAATCTTAATGTAATAATTTCCCAAATGGACACAAAAGCAGATGTCCTAAAGTAGATGTCACACGGATTATTCAGTAACAGGAGGTAGTATCCCCATGCCAATTTCTCTACAGAATGACATGGACATGCAGGGCGGCCACAAAGTCATAACGGAAGCCTTTAACCAGCAATTTCACTGTTTGGTGCCATGTAATTATACTGCAGAAAACAGCAAATAGAAGATTAATGAGTTTGGCCTTACTAACCACCCAAAGGTGAAACATTTAATTCTTAAGAAGGCAATCTTTTGTCTTACTGTGTTCTAATGCATGCATGTGTGAATAGAAGGAGAAACTTTGGGTTTGAAGCAGTACCAAAATAGGGCATTGAGAAGGCAGAAAGGAATAAAGTCAGGCAGCTAAGGAAGGTGAGAGTAGTCTCGGGGAGAGGGTTCAGAGAACTCTGCAGAACGTATTTTCACCAGCCTAGGGTCCTGCTAGGTAGAATTGCTGTACCACTTAGAAGATATCCAGTGGTAGTGTTTTATCATCGTGCTCCGGGCTCCAGCAGACACCAGCAGCATCAGGAAGGGCTGGAGGCCAGCATGCCATCTTCTCAGCTTTCTGCCCAGAGGTGTGCTTGGTCAGGCCTGGCTGTGTGCCCTGTGGGCCATTCTCCAGCACAGGATCCCGTACGCTCGCTAACCATTCTGCTCGTGATCTCAGCCCTCTTTCCCTTCCCTGCCTAGATATCCATCATTCCCCCCAAACCAGAACTACACAGACGTTGTCCCCAACAATCGTTTAGTGGAGGGAAATTTGTTTCCAGTGTTCTCACAGGAAGATGTGAGTGGTTCCTTTCACTCTCACATTGCTTTTTAATATATATGTATGTATGAAAGCAAAACCATTATGATTCATTTATATTCAATAAATCAGGTAATTTCTTGGAAACCTGCTTTGACAGGGTGAAAAATCTCAGGACCCTGGCTGAGGTCCAGAGGACAGGGGAGAAGAGGGACCCTCAAGAGAAATCAAGAGGAAGAGAAGTGAGGGTTTGGGTCTCTGAATGCAGCCTTGGCTACTGCGCCATTTTGCTAGTGCTGACTTTTGGGATCAGTGTGGGTTGCCACAGTGCTTGGAGGAGGCAAACTTTATTTAGATATTACTATTTTTTAAAAATAATATGAGCACCAGGTGTAACGTTCAAATAGAACAAAAGAGAACCTAGGGAAAAAGTCATCTCCCTCTCACTCCCATCCCTCCTCATCTGTCCTAGAGGCCACCACCACTGGCTTGTGCATTCTTCCGGGCAGCCTGCGCCTGTTTAAGCATGCCTGACTGGGTCTTCACCTTGGCTTTACCTTGACTGTGACCTGTTAAGAGCCTGAACGGCAAGGTGAAGATGACACTCAGCTCTTCACTTCAGCATTCTTTCCTTAAGCAGAATGACAAATAAAGAAGCATATGCAAGAGGTTGAAAGCCCTCACTCTGGTAACATGATTAACTCCTGGACCTGTTTTTCACGCCTTTCGTTGCATAAAGCGGAGCAGGTGACTGGTACATTCTCTCTTTCTACAGCATGGGATATTTCCAATTCACTGCAAAAGAAAGTTCAAACTGCTACAAAAGCTCATTTTTAATTACCCTGAGATACAAGTTGCGAGGAGGCAGCCTGACAGCTCTCATCAATGAGATCAGTAAGCTGTGAAGACATGTGGCCAGATATGTCTTGTCATTAATATATACAGTGTGATCAGATGCCATCATAATTGTTATTATTACAGGATCATAAAGCTTTAGAGTAACAGAAAAAACAAGTACCTTTGTTTGAAAGGTCAGCCTTTCAAAAACAAGAAAACAGACTGAACTCATCAATAAAACAGGGGCGCAAAGAGAGATGAGTATGTGTAAGGAATTCTTATGAAAATCAAGTAAGCAAAGACTTTTACAACAGTGTTCACATTTAAATTAGGAGGTGGAAAAACGGGCTCCTAGTAGATTACTCTACATTGAACTAAATGTTGAAAGAAACAACAGCAATGATTTTCTAATGTCTGTAATTAGCACTGACTAGCAATATAAATTGGCTTTCTCAGATAAATCTGTGTATTTGACTAAATTTTCAGGATTGAGGTTTTATAAATTTAAGCAATGGGATACATATATTTCTACAGTAACTAAAGAAATAAGTTGTCTACATCAAGAAATAACGATGCGTTTTCCTTTTAAAAAGTATGTGTGCCTGTGTGCGCATGCGCCTGTGCATTCGGCACGCTGTGCCCACAGATCAGCGCAAAGAGGGCTTTCCAGAGGATCTTTTTCTTAATGTAGTGTCAGATCTTAAAATAAGATTTAAGGGCTGGGAAGTCTGATTGAGTGGGACTGAGATGTGATTTCTAGTAGTAGCACTCACTAGAACGGGGAGAACAGAAAATGCTGTTTCTATGTGTGGGAGGTCGGACATTTTGGACAGACATATTTTAATTCAGCCTTTTCTTTTGAAATCAAGTCTACGCCGTAGCTACCTTGAGATGTGTAGTTGCTTATTCTGTTTAATGGATTGTTCATCCTCTCTGTCCTTGAGATAATCCTAAGCATGTGCATAAAACTGAGATCCTGTTGCTCATAAAAACCAATCAGCCCGCAGTTGGTCCACAAGGTGTTGAGCACTCGCTGGAGCAGATGGGAAAGATAATGTTTAATAAAGAGTTAGAGGATTAGGTGGTACAAAACAAGCAAAGAGAAAGGGATAATTTGATTTCAGGTGAACCTCTGTGACATTTCTTGTACCCAGAGACAGATTAAAATGATTCCAAAGCCATGACTTTTGGCTCCTCTTCCCCAGGGCCGACCCGGCTGCATACATTGTCAGCTTTTGACTCTGCTGGCATGACCATCACCGGAATCTGTGAATAACACAGAAGAGAGTTTCTCAGGTTTATGAAGATGTATGAAGTGAGTCATTCACCAATGAATATACATATGAGGAGATGACAGAATTCTGCTAAATATGTTTATATTTGAACAACTGATACATCTGAGGGTGATTTAGAAAGGGATGTGCATAAGTTTATATAAATGACAGTTAAAAAGATAACTGTCACAATGTTTACTGATGAGATTTCTATTTATCTTAATGTTTAGAAGTTAAATGAAAAACGGATTGCGGATTACAGCCTAAGCGGGTTTGAGCCTGAATTTAATATAACAACTTGTGGCAAATGGAAGGAGCGGGAAGGTAGCGCCGACTAGTCCGAAGTCCTCTGGAGAGGTAAGGTCGTGAGGCCTTTACAGCTTGAGTACACCGTCGTGTATTTTTCATCATGTTTACTTAAACAATTAAATAGAGGCTGGAGAGGTGGATTGAACTAGCTCTTTGTGACTTGCTGCTCTGGGTTCTGGCATTCAGTCAGACGTGCCACAGGTTCACGTTGCAGCCATGGGCCTTAGACGGCATTTTGGTGACCCTGCTGAGGAGCTTGAACATTCAGGTGGCCATCACTGCTCCTGCTTCGTCCTTTGCTCTAGGCCCTGGGCTGTGCTCTTTGCTATTCTGCTTAGTTTACTGCAAACTCTGAGAAACACTTCTCATTTGAGCTTTTCGCAGTCTGGACTAATAGCCTGGGGGAAGTTACCAAACAAATGTAACCTCCTCTGTTGGCCTAGCTGCTCTTACCTGTGTTTGCGGCGGGCCTGGCTATTTGGCAGTGCACTTACACACTGTGGAAATGCGCTTTGGGACGTGTTAAACGGGATTGGGGAACATTTCCAACCATTCCTTACATAATAGAATTGAAATGTTGTGCTGCTGAAGTGACCTGGGATGGAAACTTCTGAGTGAAAAGTTAGATCCTGGTTTTTCTTGAAGATGAAATGGAGCCCTGGGGTGTGTGGTTCTCAGGCTTTCTCTATTTGTTAATTTTGGACATGGACTTTTCACAGTTGTACTTCCCTTTTGCGTTAAGCTTTCGGTTTTGCTTCTGCAGGCAACCTTGTCTGGGAAACTTGGGACTGTCCCTTTTACCTTGATTCCAGTCAATAGGCCCAGAGGCAAAGCAACATTGGATGCAGCCATTAAGAACCATAAATACATATATTAATTTTATAGTATAATCAGTGTCCCTGACCTACTAACAAACGTAAGAAAGTAGGGTCCCAGGAAAAGGACCCTGCAGATTGTCAGACTTTTCTAAACCTTGGATCTCAATTAAGAGGCCTGGAAAGAAAAAGATCTAGCTTTTTAAATTAAATTTTTTTTTTTTTAAATATCCTAAGTGGATTTTTTAAAAGCAAAGAAAAGCAAGGAAATACAACTTTTAGAGGAGGAACAGTACACGCATTCCCTGGAGGGGTAATTTAGACCTACTGACAAAATCTTTCTTTCAGGTTTCAGAGAGTTAGTCTTAATTATGAAGGCGAATACCTCAGCGAAAGACGCCGTGGCTTGGGAGCTTTGAATGGAGATACACAAAGAAGGCCCAGCTTTAGGATTCCTGGGCCCAGATGAAATATAATAACCTTAATTAATCTTACAGCATTAATGTTTTTGCTGTTATAAAACAATGTTTATCAAATAGAGGACGTTCATGTGCCATCTTCATGGTGTTTGCCATGACTGCCTATGAGCAGGGCTATCATTGATACATTTCTCCAGATTGATTGAGCATGAGGTGTCTGGGGACTAGGGCTTTGAGGGCAGCCCTCAGTGAAGACTTGGGTACACCTTTCCCTCTGGTCTGGGGTTAACTCAACTTGATTCATTTTATTCAGGGTCGGCACAGGGAAGTTGTTGTCTGGGAATTGTTACGTGAGCTATTACCTATGAAGCAGTAACACTCCTGTGCAAACACACTGGCAAAAATTCCTTTTATGCACTTGACCAACGTGGAAGACCAATTCAGTCTTCCATGATGGAGCCAAGGACTTCAGGAAGAGTTTCTGTCAATGTGGCATGAAGTCTAAGCTGTGTATGTCTATGTATCAGTATCAGATGCCACACATTTCGTGGAGTCCTCGTTATAACCTGAGATAATGTTTACACTGTCATCTTCTCTCTTGGTTTTTTTTTTGGCTGCTTAAATCAAATGCTATTGTCCAGTTTAATTTCCCAGTACCTAATATGACAGGCTCTACAATACTGGCACTGGGTATCAGGACTATAGCCTTTTAATCCTCAGATCAGCGTCTCTGAAATGGAAAGTATTTTTTTCCATACAGTCCAGCTTCCCATAGCCCAGTGTAGGAACTTCCTCCACAGCATCCTGATCGTCCTAGATAGCCTCTTGTTGAACACTCTCAGTGATGAGCACTCGCTAGTTCTTAAGCTAGTCCTTTCTCTGTCAGAAGCTCTAATTATTAGAACGTTTTTCTATAGAAAACTCATTCTGCCTCCTTGTCCCTTCACCCTTTTGCCTCCTTTCTCCTCTCTGGAGCTACAAATATAGGTCTATTCCTTCTTAAGTTAGAATTTCAAGATTAAATATTAAAGAGATTGTTTTTGTACTCCCTAAGTCTTCTCTTTTCCAGACAAAACTTCTATCACTCATTCATTCAGAAAAGGTTTATTGAGTAGGTGCAATGAGCAAACGCTGGGTTAGATGTGGTGGGTGAGGTAAGGGTGATTCAGACAACTATTTCTCATTGATCTTGCTTACAGAACTGTCAACACACTGACCACCTTCTTTTAGGTGAACTTTCCTATCATTTGTTTCTACATTGAGAGCTCCTTGGGGGCAGAGACCACGGCTTCCCCTGAATATTCCCAGAGCCTGCTATTAGGCCCATAAGCTGATGCTCAATAAATGCTTTCTGACTTTCCTCCATTCCTCTAAAAGTCAGGCCCCTAAACCTGATCGTAGTGTCATTCCCTTGGTTTGACCAGTACCCAGCACAATGCAGACAATATACCACTTGACCTGACGCTGTCATTGTGTGTGGGCTCATGAGACCTCGGTCTACATAGACTGCTGTAAGATTTGGTCTCACGTATTATCTCATTTAAACTGCCCAACAACCCTGAGAGGTAGATACTGTTATGTCTGGTTTTTAGGTGAGAAAACAGAGGGACACAAGGGAGATAAATTGATTTATGCCACAGGTGTTCTCTAATTCTGTGTTCAGGACTTTTTTCTGATAGGAACCCTAGCTCCTGGTTTTCCACCATTTTCTAATTTTGTATTTAAATTTTTGATCCCAATGTAGAACTAACCGTTATCCTTACTAAATTATGTCTTGTTAGTTTGGGCCTGTACTTCTAACCTGTTGAGTCCTTCTGGAATCTTAACATATTTATTTTACCCTCTTAGCTATTCCTTTCAGTTTGTGTTCTTGTTACTAATGTGCTAAGCCTATTCTCTTACGTAATTTATTGATGAGAAAGGCTGATGGTCCAAAAACAGAGAGCTGTGTCATCCGTGAGAAACTCTACTCCAGGGTGCCATTGATCCATCAGTATGGTTTTGGGTACACTTGTTCACCTATTCTATCATGTAGTCCAATTTTTCCATTTTGACCATAAAGATAACATGAAAAACTTTGCCAAATTAAAGTGTATTTTATTTTCAACCAAATGTTTTCCTATATGAGTTATATAGTTTCCTGCGCAATAAGCATACGACACAGTTTTTTATTTGCTATCCCAGAGGATATGATTTGATTCGTATTATAGTTTAATATATGTACTAATGAATAATGTTTTTGAAAGAGCTATAGTCACATATGTAAGTTTTATCATCTATTTCTCTCTCATGATATTTTTCCTTTCCTCCTTGCCTTCTCACATTTCTATGTACTATATGTTTTAAAATATGAGGGAAAAGATGTGTTTAAGAGAAAATGAAAGCCTTGATGCAAAATAGTATATTTTCCCAACAGAAACACTCATTTCAATGTATACACGCAAAACTTTAAAACCTGATTAAAAAATGTATGAAGGAACTCTATCATGTGGAGAATGTTACTTAGGAGCTGAATTACAGGATTTCTCTGTCTCTCTTTTTCTCTTGCTTTGGGCAATCTAGTCTAATTACAAAACTTGCCTTTCATTCTGTTTAGTGTTTTTCAGCTATGCATGAAAAAAGTTAATCAAAAAATAAAATGAAAAACTATGATGGCTAATTGAAGTCCCATAGATTTCTCTGCTGTTGCCTAGCCTGTCTTTGGAGATGAACTCCAAAATGTTACCTTTAAAGCATCATTAGATGTGCTGTGCCTATTGGTTTCTGCTTCTCTTAAAGAAAGAGAAAAAATTCCTTTAATTTCAGAATTTTTCAAAATTAGAAAATGAAAATCATAGCTTCTTTTATCCTCTATTTGTAATTGTTGGGAGGTTTTGTAATTATAGAAAACACTAGACCAGTAATCTCAGAAATGGGTAACATCCCTCTTTATAGCAGACAGAGAAAGGCAATTTACCAAGCCCCTCTTGTCCCCTAGTGTGCATTTGTAGGGGAGGAAAACAACTCTTTTCCTCTCTACCCATCTTAGGTTCATTGGCTGGGGCCCTGTAAACTTGACTGAAAAAAGACAAATTAACAAGAGAAAAACAAACAAGTTTATTAGCATATGCATCGTGCATGCAATGGGAATACTTAGTGATGAGTAACTCAGAAGAGTGGTTAGAACTCGGGCTTATGTAGCATCTTGACAAATGAACAGTAAATTTTTAGAGAAGTGACAAGACAGAGAAAAAGGACCTTGAGTTTCTAGGGTGGCAAATTGTGGGAAGATTAATATATGAGGGAACTAATGGAAGATAAGGGCTAGGTAGTAGAGTTTGTTGTGTGGATTCCTCTGGTGCTCTCTCTGGGCTGATACTTGTCTCTGGTAACATCTGTCCTTCCTGGTAGAAGGGGGAGGGAGACATCTTTACAAATTTGTATCCCACTTTTAGGCAAAAAGGGGGAGGGAAGAGAGCTTTTCTTGTATCTATTTCTTCTCAGTTACCTTCAGCTCAACATAATCATTCTGCCCAAGAGGCATATTCTGGGGTGGTATATTCCGTTACCTATCACTTTGGAAGGACATTGGATTAAAAGAATTGCTGATTCTTGGCCTATCCTCTTTCTGGTTCTCTCACCTAGAACATATTCTCGAATGTCAAACTCTAGCCCTGGCTGTGGGTTTGTGTGGGTTTTCCCTCAAAGGCTGAGATGTCATCTTAGCTCATTTCAAACCCCCTCTTGACAATGCTGCTATAAACCAAAAACAATGTGACAAAGTTAGTGCCTTCAATAAATATCATTAATTAACCCTGAGAAAATCACAGATCTGTTTCTTTGTTCTTTAGGAGATGAAAGAAAAGGTATAGGAGAGGAGTGGGAGATCGGTGAGGATTCTGAGAGCCCTAATATTGTTTTGAAAGGTTGGTGGCAGTAATAGTGGGTTGACGGTGGACGAAAACAGCACGTTATCAATGCAAGTTTGTGGCATTTTTAGTTGAGCCTGTCTCACAAAAGGAGATTTCTGGATGGGGTATGTCCATTGCTCCTAACAACCGTGTGTTTTTCAGCTGTTCGAAGCGAGTGGTGTTGAGAAGCAGCATATGCTTCTTCCATCCATGCAGAGCAATGAAATTTGCAAATATGTGCTAAAAGGGAAAAGATAGTTTCCCATGGCAATTTATCTCCAAGAAAGGACAACTTCCCAGGATAGTGACAATGGTTGCCAAAACCTCACTGAGAAAAAGAAGTCAATTGCCCAAATTTGGGCTTAGATGGTGCTGCAGCTGGCTCAGGAGAGTGACCAGGGACCATCCGTCTGCTTGGAGAGAGGTGTCCTGCTTGGAGCCATGTGGATGCAGCCTCCCTTTACTGATACTGGATGTGATGAGAGTCCTGGGGACTTCCAGAGCGTCTATTAGTGTATATTCACATGGCACAGCATTGGGGAAGTCTCCTGAAGTTTTTTTTTTTAATTGCTATTTAAACTTACTTTCATAGCAATCTGAGTAAAATGGAAAATATGTTAGAGTTTGTTGAAGAAATCTTTGAAGGCTTTATCAATAACAGCAACGTGACCAAAGTCCTGTGCACTTGGGCTTTTGGTAAACATTGAAGGCCAGTTACTTGAAGGCGTTAAACGTGTAACTCTCCTATTTTAACGTCCCAGCTGAGACAAGTTTGGCGTTCCAAATTTTAGCCAGCAGCTGACTCAACAACTGGGAAGCCAATTGACCAAAAGTTCTAGCTTTGGCTGTTTCAAGGTCATATTTAGGACATATGAAATAATCAGGAATGTTCTCAGAGAACAACCAATAGAGGCAGTGAAAAATAGAGTCTGAAGCTGTAGTGCGTGTCAAAAGAGGCATTTTTCAAAAATTGAGGTATAAGTGACAACGTTATATTAGCTTCAGGTATGCAACATAATAATTCAATATTTGTATCTATTGCAAAATGATCACCACAGTAAGTTTAGTTAATATCCATCACTGTACACAATTACAGAATTTTTTTTCCTGTGATGAACACTTTTAAGATTTACTCTCTTAGCAACTTTCAAATATGCAATACAGTATTATTAACTATTGTCACCATTACATCTCCATGACCTATTTATTTTACAACTGGAAGTTTGTACCTTTTGATTCCCTTCGCCATTTTGCCCACCCTCCACCCCCTGCTTTTGGCAACCACCAGTCTGTTCTCTTTATCTATGAGCTTGTTTCTTTGCTTTGTTTTTAGATTCCACATATAAGCAAGATCATACAGTATTTGTCTTTTGCTGTCTGATTTATCTCGCTTACCATGATACCCTCAAGGTCCATCCATGTTGTTGCAAATGGCAAGCTTTCATTCTTTTTTATGGCTGAATGATATTCCATTGTATATATATGCCACAACTTCTTTATCCGTTCATCCATCAGTGGACACTGGGGTTGTTTCCATATCTTGGCTATTGTAAATAATGCTGCAATGAACATGGGGGTGCATATATCTTTTCAAGTTAGTGTATTCTTCAGATAAATTCCAGAGGTGGAATTGCCAGTAGTTCTGTTTTTAATGTTTTAAGGAAACTTCACACTGTTTTTAAGAAGCGTATTTTTTTTTTTAAAGATTTTATTTTTTTTCCTTTTTCTCCCCAAAGCCCCCCAGCACATAGTTGTATATTCTTTGTTGTGGGTCCTTCTAGTTGTGGCATGTGGGATGCCGCCTCAGCGTGGCTTGATGAGCGGTGCCATGTCCGAGCCCAGGATTCGAACCAACGAAACACTGGGCCGCCTGCAGCGGAGCGCGCAAACCCAACCACTCGGCCACGGGGCCAGCCCCCTTAAGAGGCGTATTTTAAAATCCAGTTCCAGTGAGTTGCCCAGGATTCCACTGAGGTTGCTGGCTTTATTATTGTGAAAATTTTGGTTACATGAAATTAGGATAAGGCTAAATTACAAAATCAGCAGTGTGGTGTTATGAAAAGATCACTGACTCAAGAAATTGAGAGACCTGAGTCTTAGTCCCAGGTAATAATCATTAATCATCACGTTCATTTGTGAGCATTTGCTATATATGTCAGGCATCTTCGAATACATTTTCTCTAGCCTGTGCAATAATGCAGCCAGGAAGATATTATTATCCCATGTTCAAGTTGAAGAAACAATTTCAGAGAGATTAAGTGACTTCCCCAAGGTCACTTAGCTAGTAAATAGCGGAGTTAAAATTCAAACTCAAGACGGTCTCCTGAGGCTGTCTTTGCTGAATGCTCCCTGTCCTTTCCTGCATGTTTGTCTTTCCCTCTGCTATCTTCCTTGGAGTACTCTTCCTGCTCATCTCAGTCTGTATGACTTTTAGTCATGCTTCAAGACTGACTCCAGTCTGGTGTTTTGAGGAGGACTTCCAGGAACAGTCCCATTCACTGGTCTCTCCCCACCGTCCCTTCACAGCCCCTCATACCTGCTGCTCGCTTGACACCACTGATGTCTTTGGTATCATCTCTGTGGCCTTTGGTGTTCCCATCTATTGTGAATGGTATTTTCAGTGTGGCATCTCTCCCTCTCTTCTCTCTTTCTCATTTATAAATTTGGAAGACATTAGGGAAAAAACATGTTAAAATATAGGAAAGTACCATATATTCACTATCCCAAATTAGGAAAATTTACCATTTAAAAATACTGGTTTCATATATTTTTCTTCAAATGAAGAAATAGCACCTTACTGATCGAGTTGAAGTTCACGTTATACCCTTTCCAACCCCATTCCCCTCCTCCCTCTCCAGAGGCCGTCACCAATCTGAATTTGGTGCCTAATCTTTAAGTCTATGGTTTTTGTTACACATTCTGATATTTATAAGCAATACATAATGTCATTTTGTAATTTTTTTTGTAAAAGAATGTAGTGTAATTACTGCATATATCTTTTGAAAATTTGCTTTTTTAACTCAATTTTTTTTAAACTAGCCATATTGATGCATTTAAATCTAATTTATTGATTTAAGTTATAGTATACCATTTTATGAACATAATTGTCTTATTTGTCTAGTCCTCTTTTTACGGACATTAGGGTTATTATATGAAACTTTTTCAGGGTATTGGTTTCCTCTTTACAATTAGACACTAAATTCTCTGATCGAAGGACTGTGGATTATGCTTCTTTGTGCTTAGCACGGTAACTGCAATTCAGTAGACATTCAATAAATGGATGCTGAATGAGCTGATGAAAATAGCTGGGGGAAGAAAAGATCTTCAACTGCGAGAGGGTTAACATGATTGGAAGCAGGTAGAGGGTGACTTCAAGGAAGTTAGTTGAAACGACATTTTTTTTCTTGTGTTTATGGAGATGAGAAAGTAGGGTAATAGGAAGCTGCTTGAAATGATAATGAGATGAGCACAGGTAAGCTAGCAAATTTTTTTGTCAATCAATTTTGTAAAAGACTAGTAACAGAAAATATGTAAAATAATTGATTAAACTATAAGCAAAAATACTTAGAAATGTGCTTAAGTGTATTTGGCAAGTCAGTGCCAATTTATGGCTAGACAGTAAAATTCTATATCCACTTCTAACTAGGCCATCTCCATGATTCACCTTGGAGAAATTTAATTAACCTTGAATATTTGACCTTCAGTGTGTCAACACAAACATTTTCTCAGCCTGGCTTCATGGAGATATGGCAGCTGTGCTTGACAGAGATAACATTTTTCTTTAGAATGTTAAAGGCCATGATCTACTTCCTTAGTTTTGTATCTTCCCTTCTGACCCATTTGCACTTTTGTTACTTTCCGAGTGTTGTCCAGATGGATCACATGCAATAATGAGAAGAGAGGTGTGAGGTCAGGAGGTAGGAGTTGTTGTAAGGAAGAAATGAGTTTATACTTGTGAAACTTTAGAATAATGTCTGCCACATAGACCTCAATAATGTTAACTTTTACTCTTCTCTCTTACACTTCTTACAGCAGAAATATAAGGTAGTTATTTTATAGGCTTTATTGTAAGTCAACAGGATGGGTACAGAGCTCTTTACATCTCTTCAACCGAAGGTTAAACTTTGTTCTGAGGATTCTGGTGAGTGAAGGTCAAAGGTCTCCACAATGGGGAGATGTGAACTCTAAAGGCTCTCTATCCAACAGGAGCATCAAATGATCAAGAAGAGGCAGTGAGATTGGGCACTGATTGGATAGTTGGAGTAATATTAAGCTTATTATTTCATATGTAGCTTCTTATGATGTTGATTATAATATGATAGCTATAGGACCAATCTTACTTATTCATCCGCTCACTCAGTGATCTATTGATTCATCACTTGTTTAACAAATATAAAGCATGTATGGTGCCTGCGACAGTTCCAAGTACTTGAGATACACCAATGAGCAAACAGTAAAAGATTCCTGTCCTCCCGTGGGTTACATTCTAGCATAGGAAGTCAGAAAATAAGCAATAAATAAAATAAGTAAATCACATAGAACATTGGAAGGTGATAATTGCTATGGAAAAAGAAAAGGCGGATCAAGGTAAGGGGGATGAGGAGTGCCTGATCCGGGTGGGATGGACATGGTATGATGCAATGAAAAGATGAGAACCGAGCAGGCTTAAAGGAGGTGAGGAAATTGGCTGTGCAGATACCTGCAAGCAGAAGAGCTAGCACTAAGTCTGTGCCTGGCACGTTTGAGGTAAGAAGGCCTGTGTGATTGCAGTGGAGTGAACAAGAGAGAGACACATAGGAGGTGAAATCAGAAGGGTTATGGAAACAAGATGATGTAAGGCCTGCAGGCCATTGTGAAAACTTTGGTGATATCCAATGGAGGGCTTGAGTTAGTGTTTCAAAAGACCACTATGACTTCTGTGTCAGAAGTCAAGGGGCGAGGATAGAAGTCAGGAGACCTATTAGGAAGCCACTGCAGCTCCAGGAGAGAGATGGCAGTAGAGGTAAGAAGTAATTCGCTTCTGATTTATTTTTAATGTAGAGCTGATATCATAACGGATGAGATATAGGGTAGGAGAGAAATAAAGGGACCAAAGAGTACTCCAAAGACTTTTTGGCAGAGCATCTGGAAAGATGGAGCTTCCATCGACTGAACTGTTTGGATTAGGTTTGGCCAAGAACATCAGGAATTCTTTTTTCAGAGGCATATTAACCATCTGGATATACAAATGTGGAGTTCAGGAAAGAGGTCTTGGTTAGAGATATAAATTTGGGGGTTTTTGGCATATAGATGGAATTTCAAACGATGGGATTAGACAAGATCACCAAGGGAGTGAGTGCACACAGAGAAAAGGACCAACAACTCAGAGCTGGAGGGAACTGCAAAATTAGGGGGCTGGCTGAAGAAGAGAAACTAGCTAAGAAAGCTGAGAAGGAGTGATCAATGAGGTAGGTGAAGAGAGTGAGTCATAGATGCCCAACGGAGAAAGAGTGTTGTGGAGGAGCGATGGACCATGTCAAGGGCTGATGAAGAGTCAAGTAAGATGAGGAGTAACAGTTGACTACTGGATTTAACTCTGTGAAAATCATTTGGTGACCTTGATGAGAACAGTTTCATTGGATGTGTAGGAGTGAAAGCCTGCTTGGAGTGGGTAAAGGGAGAATGGAAGGAGGTGAATTGGAGACAGCAAATAGACCAGTAGTCAAGACTAGTCTCCTAAAAGGAATTGGAGCACCTCTGTCCTCAAATACTCCTCTAGTGGCCCATTAACATACCAAAAAGTACCAAAGTTAGAATTTCCTTACTTCACTTTAGGATAGCTCTTGTATTCAACCACTGAAAATGTAAATATCCTCAAACTGATATCTCAAAGTTATAACATCACGGTGTGGATTTGTCTGTTTGCACTGAATTCCTGGAGTGACAATGAAATTGTAGAATTTCAGAGCTATAAGGGGTCTTAGACATGATACAGCCCAACCCCTATTAACAGAGTTATAAATTGGGAAAGTGACTTGATCAAGGGCACATACTTGGTGGGTGACAGAACTGACACTAGATCCAGGACTTCTGTTCTGGTGCCTTTTCAACTGCACAATATTTTCTTTTGGATTTGATTCAACATGATCGTAGGACAAATAAAGACTCGAGGAGATGCTGTGTAAATGTCTGTTAAGTGAAAGAAGGAATGAATGAATGAACTAATAGATGAGCAAAGACAAGAGAAGGTCTGAAACTTATGGGAAAACCAGTTGAGTGTCCGTAAGGCTGATGATTGGAGATTTGCTCTGAGATACAACAAGAGAAAAAAGCCAGGGTGAGAAACTGTAATAGCTAAGGGAACAGTAAGTGAGAACTGCAGACCACGGGGTGAAGGTTAGTGCTTTTTACCTTGAAAGCGCTAGGGATGTTTAAAATTGTTTTAAAAGTAAATGCAAACTGCTAATGAGGGTTAATGGAAGGGACTGAAGATGGATAAGTTCTTTACTAATGAGAATTGGAATGATGACATTCTTTTTCCTTTTAATCCTCTCTGACAACATAAGAAAACTACTGACTTGGCGGCAGCAGGTTTACAGCTCCATGAAAATAACCAGAGACAAGAAGTTTCAACTTGCTGGAACTCTTATTATATGCTTGAATGACTCCTGGAACCAAAGAAAGCTGTGTATGATTGTTTAGGAAAGTATAAGATAAACAAAACATATGTTTTCTAACATCTACTGACTGTGATCGGATAGTCGTGTTATATTGGTCTCTGCTCGTTTTAAGGTTATGTGATGATGATGACTTTAGTGGTTCTTAAGTTCAGTACATAAATAAATGATGTTAAGACTCCACTTTAACTTATGCCCCTCAATTTTTCATACATATTTGCTGCTTTTCTTTCAGAAGGGAAAATGCACGTTACTTGTTCTCTTGGAAACATTCCATCCTGTTTTATGCTTTTCCTTTCTCTTTTGAAAGATCCCCCTCACACTGCATAAATAGAAATGTCCCTGAGATTCATTTGATTTCATGGATGGCAGAGTACTCATTTCAGATATCTTTGGGAGAACCAGATAAAATAGCTACACTATACTGCATTAGCTGATTTAGTGCTGGGGACTGTTGGAGGACTCGATGGCTGTGGGAAATTGTAATGGGAAACTCAAGTTAATTTTCACTTTAAGTTCAGTGCTTTGAAACCAGTCGAGCTGAGGGTAGTCAAAAGTTATTCATATCTGATTGGACTGTTCTCTGTTCCAAGTGAAACAGGTGGGTTGTGTCTCTGTTTTGCTGGTTGTAGGGAAAACAGTTCTCTCACTTTGGTGCTAAAAGTCAGTTCTTGAGCGGTATCAGCAGAGAAGTGGCTGAAAAGGTGACTTGTTCTTTCTTGCAGCCATTACTTTGTCGGGGTGAAGGCATATTGGTGAAGCAGTGGGGGAATCTTACACCTCTGTTTATCGGGCTGTATCTATTCTTGGGAGAAAAGAAGCCATCCATTTGCAAGGCTGTCAATCCGATACCCCCAGCCACCACTAAAAGCCACTTCAATTTATTTCTCCAGTTCTTTACACTTAGCAGAGAGTTTATTGTAAAGATATATTAACCAGTAAGATGCCTTTAAGATAAATTGTGCTCAACTTTGGGAAGAGATAGCAACTTTTGCAAGGGTGCCAATGGTGGTTTAGGTAGGAGAAAAAAGTGGTACTGCTTAACACTGCTGGAAGCATCATTATCTCCATCTCAACCATTCTTTTTATTTCTATTAGCATGCAGTTTTCATCTCTTGTTTACTCTTCTTCTCACTAGCTCCCTTCCCTTTATATTTAACTTTGTTTCTGCTAGTTCACTCTGGCTTTGCTTTTACTTTTTTGTTCTTGCTTCCCTGATTTATCCCACCCACACGGAAGAAGCAGGCATTCATATAATAATATTGGTTCTTTTCCTCTGTGTTCCATCATAGTCAGGGCAGGCTAGCATTCCCAGAGCGAGGTCATAACCCTTGATCTTACTAGCTAGGATTAGTTGATTTCTCTTGGCTTCAAGCTGTTTACATAGAGTTCCAAGGGAAACTGAGTAGGGCCCGTTCCCCTTGGCAGCCAACCCTAAGCTTGAGGCCGAGAAGAAAATGACAATGTTTAGTCCCTTTTCGTCTGCAAACACAAGAATCTTTCATGTTAATTCTTAAGTTTAAATGAGCCCTTGACAGTACTCTAAGGACAGACAGTATTCTGAAGTTTGCCTGGGCTGTGTCTCCAGCCTAGAGAGTTGCTAGTGTAGGAAATTTGGAGATGAGAATCACTGGGAAAGTCTGGCCATTCCTTAAGAACTATGGATAATGTAGTCAATAACTGATTTCCCTTTATTGCCAAGTGGAGCAATGTAAAATTAGAAAAAAAACTCCTGTGTGCTTTGGCAAAGGATTTTGAAACTGCGGCATTAAGAATGATGGATAAATTAAAAAGTGACGCAGATATGTCTGGGTGGTGTTAACAGTTGAATGCTGAGCAGTAATCATACACCAAGCCTAGAATCACCAAACTGAAGCATAGGCTTGCCTCTTGTTTATGTATGTAGTCTGAGGTTATTTGGACTTCTGAAGCACTTTGCAAATTATTGGGAAATGGCTACATGTAGAAATGCAGAGGGAAATCTAAAATGGGTCATATTTAGGTGTCTTTAGATTTTCTTTAGGTTCTTAGGGAACTTCTGAAGAATTTTGTTTCTACTATGAATTAGTTCTTTCTTTATGGCACTGAATATGCTTGCTAGGCTTAGGAAATATCCAAGGGCTACATGACATGGTCATGACATTGAAGTCCTTTCATAATTTTATCCCTCAGGCCTTCAAAACACAATCTGGTAAGGATTATTTTCTCTAATGCCTCTTGAACAAGTCTCAACTCCGGGATGCTATTCCACCTGCGCAGGACCTTTTCCTAACTTTGCTTCATAGATTGACATCTTCTGGTCCTTTAGTCCTCCATTCAGTCCTTGGTTTCTCCACTTGCTCCAAAGTTTATATCCTCTAGGTTGACATTTCCAGCCATTTAGGTGTCAGTTCAGGACCTACTTCCCCCAACTCTTTCTCCTCTTTTTAGGAATAATTATAGCATTTAATGTTTGTATCATTCATTAAATAAAATCGCGTATGTCCTTACAATTTTACTGAATAGTTTTATGTTCCCTCTGTGATAAAAAACTCCCAAAGGCCAAAATGATGTCTTGTGAAATATCTGTCAGACACTCCACCTCACACTGAGGCTAACATAGTTCTGACTTCGTATTAATCTGTTCTTTGGAGAACATGTAGTGAATGAATGAATAAATTGGGTACCATCTTGTAAACGATCCTCAGCCCAGTGTTGTGACTGGCTGCCACAATCTCTCTCTTTCTTCCAAATTTCTCGTAGTTTTTTTCTTAGATTTGGCTTTTTTCTCTCTCTCCCTTTCCTCTTTTTGATTCATGATATTAATTTTTGACCTATTATTGCGATTAGAGTAAGAATTCCAAGCACATGGGAAGAAAAGTGTTCAACATCTTTCGTTCATTAATGCAACGTTCTCTGCTCTGGATTTTAGCAGTGTCTTTGGTTAGTGGTGCTGAGGTGAGGAAGAGGAATAGGAAAAGTTCTGAAAGTTACTTGGTCTAGTGGAAAGAACACAGCTTTAGAAGGTAGTGGAAGAAGGTGACTCACGTTTGAGTAGATCGTATTCAAGGCACTGTATTTGGTATTTACATCAACATATTGACCCTCTGATGGAGGTGCAATGAATCCTATTTTATAAAGTGAAGTTGAGGCTCATAGAGTTTAAGTACTTTGTCAAGGGTCACACAGCTAATAAGTAGCAGAACTGAGATTTAAACCTAAGTTTGATCCCAAAACTCATGCTCATTTTACTGTATTATAGTCATAACTATATCATAATTTCTATGGGACTCTGCAGGACACAGGTTTGACTCCAACCTCCCAAACTTACTAACTTAAACCTGACAAATTTCTTTGTTTATGGATACCGAGTGAAGAATATTATGTATACCTTATCAGAGGGAACTCCTAAAAACTTCTGGTAGCGTATGCCAAAATCAGAAAATTGGGGAAATTAGATATTAGAATAATTCTTAATAGTCTCACTGAACAGCTAAAGAAAAAAAAATGTCATATAAAGTTCTACCTTCTCCAATGTGACTCTACCTAGAGCTGGGTCTTTGTTATGGAAAAAGCTCTCTCCCTCTGGTTTCCCCCACCCAGAGTTGTAGTGTGCTATGTAAGGGATATACAGACATATGAGTGACCTCCTCTAGAGAATCTTTTTTTTCATGAATGGCTGTGGACTCACAATGAGGTCATCATCAATGAATATACTTAGGAACCACACTTTACTAAGGTCACAGAACAGTGTAAATTAAACATGATACAAACTTTGGAGAAATCAAATTGAGTTTACAACACAACACTGGGAGCACTAGTTAATCTCAGCTTGGGCTCAGCTAACATTTGCTCACTTCCTGACTTGACATTTAGTCTGATAAATCCTTGAGGAGAAAGTGCTTAGTCCGGGCCCCTTCTGTGAATAGTCTAGGGAAGTCTTCAAAAACATTACCGTTTCTGCAGTTCTGGATACTTGAGCTACCTGGTTGAAATCTTGATTTAGTCAAAACCTTAGTCTGTTTGGAGCTCCATTTTTCTGGGGGTTGGGAGGGGATTTTAACCAGTTTTGTGCAAAAACACATGGGCCATCATGGGCTTGGTTCTGAGATGTCCTGGAAGGGTGGTGAGGAATATATTATTTTCTGTGTTCATGTTGGTCTTCAGTTTCATCGTCTGCAAATCGGGGCATTTAGACTATGTAAGTGTTTCTTAACCTTTTTGGGCCCAGAGCCCCTTTTTAGAAGCTAATGGAATCTATGGATACTCTTCTCAGAAAAATACACATACTTGTAATTTCAAGGGGTTGACACACCACCGAAAGGACTCCCAGGAGCCCGAGAACTGGCTGGAGAATCCCTGGACTGAAAGATCTCAAGTCCTTTCTAGTTCAAAAATTCTGTTATTTCACGTTTTCTTTGATGGTTTGGATGATTGTCATGATGCTAGTAAAAAAGAGATATGAACTATTTAGATATATTTAACTTTTTTAGCTATAAATGACAAAATGTCATCTAATAATTTCCTTTTTTTTTAAGCAGTCTTTCTGAACCTTGTCTGCTCTTTAGAATCACCTGGGGAGCTTTTAAAAATTCCATTACTTGACCATCCCTCAAATCACTGAAATCAGAATCTCTAGGGGTGAATCCCAGGTATCAGTTTATTAAAACTTCTCAGGTAGTTTCATTGTGCAGCCTGGTTGAGAGTCAATGCTCCGGCAGGATTAAAACATCTTTAGAAGTTCCAGGTAACGAGAACATCAACCACCAGCTGAAGATGAAAGGGCATTCCACTTTTTCTCTGCTTTCAGATGGCTAGTATTGAACACTCTTTTTCCAGCTCAAAATAAGGGTTTGAAAACTCTTGTGTGTAATCATGCCTCCCAATGTGTTATGCTCCTGGGTAAGCTGGGCAAGTGTTACAAATCCTGAGTGGCCTTCCTGGTACTGTTTATAGATGTGGGAAGGGCTATATTACGACATACTCTGCTCTGCCACAAGCACACATCAGGAAAGATTTGTTTTCAACATAAGAACAATTACCATTGTCATATCCCAAACTGTGTGCAAATTGTTTTATTATAGACTCTCCATTGGTCTCTATTTAAATGGGAAATCATTCGCTCTAAATTTATCTAGTCGCTCTGCATGGCATTGACATTTGCTGGCAATGCCAGACTTGCTTCACTTATAAGAAAAAGATTCCATGGAGAACAGGCAATGCTCTCATCTAACTGATTAATAATCTCTACAGACCTTTGGAACTTTCTTGCATGTAACTCTTCCTGCTCTCTTGCTAATTTTGACTTTTCATTGAACTCAGAGACACAAACAATGGTTTTCATGAAATGGAGTGGCAAAAGCTTTCGTCATCAGACCAGCTCTCCAAAGACAGACTGCTCACTGCCAAAGCTTGGAGATGAGAAATGAGATGTGTAATGAAAAGTTTTTTTGTTTTCAGGAGTTTTATAAGTCAATTTGGGTTAACTTCATCAGACAAGTTTTTATCTCTTTACTAGGCAACCATTACATGTTTTCAATTTGAAAAAATGTTCATCTTTGCTTTCCAGGGCATCTGTACTATATTCAAACCACTCTGCAGTTTAATGCAGACAAAGACTTTCCAAGTCACATGGTCTGTTTGAATAATAGAAGTCCATTAAGAATGAACAGAGACAACCTGTATTACAGTGATTTCTCCCTTTGTGGGTTTTGCAATTTCCCTACCAAGCTTTGGGGTTTGAAGATGACATTTTGAAAATTGGATTTAACTGCCTGAAAACCTATGACACAGAATTGCCAGAGGCCACTTGGTCGCCTGGAAGGACCTCTCTTAGTGGTGACTGTCTGTTTACCACTTCTTTTTAGGATAAGGATAAACTCTTTCCGGAGGATGTCTTGCTTTACAAACATCCTTTTGTTATTTTCCTTAGAAATTCTATTCAAAGCTAGAGCTAAGGGAAAAGTCAGATATGAATCCTCAGAGTCATTAAGTGGCACAATCTGAGTGTAAATTTTCTGGCACCATTGAGAGCTCCAGATCTTGATAGGGACCGTTGCTAACCCAAATATTGCCGCTGAGAAAAGGACACCCATTAATAATTACTATTCTAAACACGTGGAAGCACCTGGGCAATCTTGGCTTTAGCTATGGTATTTTTGACTACAAAGGATGATGACATACATATATATGACTAATTATTTCCTATCTATGTTGCATTTGAAAACTAACTAAAATTTATGTTGCCTTATCTTGATAGAAACTAGAAAAAGCAACTAACAATTAAAACAAATGGCAATCTAGTTTAACACTCACATGCCAAAGGGCTCAGTTTTGTATAGATATCGTTCACCAGAAAACAAAACACTGGCTATTATTTGGAATACAGCACAGCACACAGTAGGCTCTCGATAATAAACATAGACAGAATAAAATGAATGAATGAAAGTATCTGTAATGTATATTTGAACATAAGAACCAAATTTTGAATAGAAGATCATATGTACATTCTTTTCTTTAAAAATCTATAAAATTTATATCAAACCTCACAATTTTTATTAAAAGTTTTCATGATTAAATTATTGCCCCATCTACTCAGGCTTTTACTTTTGCCTTTGTTCATGTAACCATGGCAACATCTTTGGTATCTATACCTCAGGTCTTGAGCTCTCCTTCTACAATGGGTTACTCTGCTCTGCATCGTTTGTAACAGAAATCATCTCAGAGTACAGGCAGTCTTGGAAGGGGATTGTATTTTTCATGTCCTTTCTGTTATGGGCTGAATAGTGTCCCCTCCAAATCCATATGCTGAAGTCCCCAACCCCAGTACCTCAGAAGGTGACTATATTCGGAATAGGGTCTTTAAAAAGATAATTAAGTTAAAATGAGGCCATTAGGGTGGGCCCTAATCCAATGTGACCAGTATCCTTGTAAGAAGAGGAAATTTGCATACAGACACGTGCAGATGGAAGACCATGTGAAGACACAGGTCGAAGATGACCAACTACAAGCTAAGGAAAGAGGCCTCAGAAGAAACCAACTCAGCAACTCCTTGATCTCTGACCTTCAGCCTCCAAAATTGTGAGAAAATAAATTTCTGTTGTTAAAGCCACCCCGTCTGTGGCACTTTGTTATGGCAGCCTTAGCAAACTAATACAACTTCCTCGATTTTCTAAATTGTTACTCTTCCTTCCTAAATGTCACCAGCCCTCGAAAGTTTGGAATATATCCTAAGCTTCATGTTATATGCAAAGCTTCAAGTTTGTTTGCTTTCTCTGCATCTCCTAGACCACTAATAAATCTGACCAGACGATTTTTCCCAGATCACTTCCTTCTCTGATATTAACAGCTGCATATTTCCTAGTTTTTGCAACATGTCAAGTAGGAGATCTTTTAGGAAGTTCCTATAAATCAGAAACAGTTTATCTATCATAGTTCTAGCAAAGTCATCTGAAGAGGAAGATTTTCCATCTGTGGCATGCATCTGCATCATTGACAATGGAACTTGGGGAGAAAGCACCGATAGCTCTAGATTCATTTAGTCTGCGAATATGCATACATTGCACATTGTTATCTTTGGCCCTATCAGCTTGCCCATTCTAATGCTGCATAGCAATGCAGAAATACAAAGATACCGAAGCAGAAATGATTAAACTTTGTATTTGGCAGGAGATTGAGCGTCCACTGAGATTCGAGTTTAGGATGGGGGAAATCAGGGCCAGCCTGGCAGAGTAGGCAGCTGTCCAGACGCCGTGAAGAGCTAAGGAAGCCTGGGGAGGCCTCTTTGTCTTCCTATTCTCCTCTCAACTCACAGCAAGCGCTGGAAGGGCTGTTGATAGAGAATCTATGTTTTGGGTCAGGAAAGCTTTCAATCATTAAAAACTTCTTTAAAAATCCAAATTCTGCCTAGAGAAGCTTAGCAGTGTTTGGCCTTGTGGTGGTAATGTGATGGAAGTGACTTTGTTTAGGGTTATCTTTAGTCTGATGAATTGGAAAAACAAATGAAACAATCTTTTCCTTTGGATGATGTTAGGGGCTACTTGAAATCATTTCCTAATTAGAGATTAAAAACAGTAGCTCTCTGGGGATTCGGATCTTACGCTTGGACCTAATGTGCCCTGGAGTTTAAAGGGCAAGGATGGTGATGAGCATCTCGTGCTCTGTGAACTGAAAAATGTCTAAAGGTTCACATGAGGGCTATGTGCAAACAGCCCTGTACGATCACGCCTAATGAGGAATCATATTTTAAAGTATAGTCATGAAATGGTTACTTCGTCTTGGAAGTCTGAAATTTGTTGTGTTCCTATAGGAAGAATGCACATGTATAGATGTATTCCTTGTCATTCCATTGATCATACATCTCTGTTAATAGGCACTTGTGATACATTGATAATGAAAGGATGACTAATGTCTCTAATGATGACTCGAGGCATGACAAAATTCTTAAATGTTTTTTGAATCTTCAAAGAGAATAAATTATATTTCTCGTGATCCAAATTTATTTTTCGCATATTCGAATTCTGTGGAGAGTAGTAATCTGTGTATAGTGTGATATGTATATTCAGCATGGTACATGCAAAAGCAGGGGCTTTAGAATCAAACAACTTGATTTACATCACAGCTCTTCACTTGCTAATCCAGGACTTTCTGAAGAATTATGTAACATCACTCACCGTTGGTTTTTGCATCTGAAAAATGGACGTAACAATACTTACCTTGCAGGACGTTGTGAGGACTAAATGATATAAAATACATTGGGCTGTGCTTGCCACATATAGTGTTTGAAAATGTTTAATTCCTGTCTCTCTGGTCCAACACGTTAATCAAAACACCCCTTTTGCTGACTGCATCAGATAAAGAATTTACTATGGGTCTAAACAGATTTAGGGTCATGGGAAAAAGATGATAATAAGAAGAGTGTGCCCCTTGTAGGTGGGGCTGCCTTTTACTTAGGCTTGTTTTCAGGGTGCTGGCTGCTGTGGCTTTAATTTGCAGGCGTATTTTCTTTAGGATAATGAATTTTTATTTAAATTTGGTGAATTTCCTTTGAGCTCCTTTTAAGTCATCTGAAGACAGGAAACACTTTTTCATGCTTTTAGAGTTTTTCTGATTGACTTTGTTCTCCAAAAAGGGCTGATTTTAATATTCTAGGTGATAAAAAGTGCCTTTGACACGATTGAAGCAATTTAATTAGTAAATCCAGAAATTATAAAGGATTGGAAATCACACCCTCCATGCTTTTAATAAAACAGAGTAGTGAAACTTCTGATAGGTGCGTACCATGTGTTGGAAGAAATCTGCATGACATATATTAAGAGAAATGAAGAAATTGAGAGAACTGTGCAGGAGACCTACTAAGGGAATTACATGACCAGGCAATTATGTGGTCAGTATACCTCACGCATCAAAACTTCTGTGGCCATCATAATTTACATAAAGTGCATGGTAAGCATTTAAAATGCAAAATAATTAAAACCACTCATGGAGTTTCAACATATTAAGTGGGAAAAAGGGGCTAGCATAACTGTGAGGAAGTCTAATGTTTGAATTAGTTGACCTCAGAATATCTTAATGCTGGAGTAAGTAATACACAGAGGATCATTTAACGTTGTAGCTAATAGGATCTTTAGTGTCAGGCTGTCCGTCTCATGATGATAGGGTGTGAATGATTTCTAGTCAGTTTACTGTGAGTACTCTCCTATAGTATGTCATCACTAAACAGGGAACATTGCTATAACTGCTAGGCATAAACATAATAACATGTTCAACTGTAAAACTATCTACAGTATATAAATACTGATGCTGTGCTCAAAAGCACCATCATTTTTTATTGCCTTGGTAATGGAGTGTTCCAGAGAGACATGTATATGGATGATTAGTGATTGGTGGATTTTGCGCTGGTATCTTCAAATGTTTCAGAGCAACCTTGATAGTAGCAGTTGGAGGAATCAAAGAGAGCTGATTCTTCTTGAGAAAGCAAATGTTAGGGTCAAACTCTGATAATGCTGCATCCTAAATCATAGGTAATGATGAGGACTATCAACAAGTACACTTCAAATATGGTTGATAAAAAAGCATACCACTATGAATAACACTAATAATATTAGGACATTATTGTGGAAATTATAATGTAATTTTAATTCATACAAGCAGTTTACAAATAATGGGAGTAATTGGGTAATCTGCATCTTTTTCGATGTTACTTTAATAATAATTTAGGATGATAGTGAACTGTAGTTGATAATAACATTTTTGAAATGTAAGTATAGTCAATGACTGAGTAAGATTGAGACACTTGACAATTCGGCTTTGTTTTCACATTTAGAACAACCAGTTGGAGAGCTAAAAATGTTTAAGTAGAGGAGATTAGGCATCTGCATAGGGTTGAGAATCAGAAGAAAATCAGATTGATGAGTATAAGACACATTAGGTGTTGACCCAATTCTCATCCACTGTGATATTCCCATGTTTCTTCTTTTGCTCTGAACCAACTTTGCAAAATGTATTTGAGGATGGAGAACCTTCCAGAGAAAGTCTGAAATGGGTGGATCAGTTCTAAGAGTTGAGCAAGGCTTATGAGTCACAATTGAATTCACTACAACGTGGTGAGATCAAGTCGACCTGTAGAACGTGGCTGCTGTGTCATCTTTTGTCCTCTGTTGTTGTATACTAGTAAGAGCTGGTGCATGATTGGCTCATTTGAAGGGTCATTTTTGGTGTCATCTGAGCGGAAAATTCCTTTGGATCTTTATTTCTGTTCAGAGATGTCACATTCTCTATCCAACATCTCATAACACGTATGGAAATTATGATCCCATAGAAATTATTACTAATATTAGAAGAAGCTGGCTTTTGACCTATTACTAATGTTTCAAGCTTTGGAAATTTTTTGGTATATGCTAAAAATCTCAGTTGTAGTCAAGATATATATGCCAACTATTTTGATTGTTTTTTGTAGGTAATTAAGTTTTCCAATATTGGCAAAATAAAATGCATTTTTTCCTTCAAACTTCAAAAAGTACATTGATGTTTGGGCAGTGTAGCTAATAATGTAGAGGTCTTTCAAACATCTGAGTATAAGGCTACTGCAAAAGCTGCCTCTAAATCACTGTACAATCTTTTGGTAACTCACCTTGAGAATAAAGGCTTACAGTCTGTGCATTTGACTATTCGGATCTGTGCTGTGGGAGTTAAATTCTCTTTAACGTGTAGCTATACTTCCATTAATAAAGATTTGGGATGGCACATATGGTTTGCCTAGAGCTGGTTGTTTCATTATTTTTTTTTTAAGTTTGCAATGAGCCCTAAAGCCCTAATTTGCTTCAGTTGCTGTAAATTGGTTTCCAGTAATTTTCACATCTTCAACTTGCATTCACATCTGTAAATATAAGGGCGTGCACTAAATCCGTTGTTATATGTGTGGGAGCCCGTGTTCTGCTAGGACTAAAGTCTGTGTCAAAGACATCTCTAGGCATATTTCTCCTGGCATTATGCAACAGATCAAGAAGATCCAAGTAGGAATAAACATTGTTTGATTGGAAAGAGATCAGTTTCAGAGAAATAATTAGACTCTGTCTTACACACTACAATGCGATTATGAAACATAGGATGTTCCACGAAATATCTTTATGTTATTTTCCAGAGACCTGAGGGTATAAAGTGACAGGTAGGAAAAGGGAAGAGGGGGACCTCTTTGTGAGAACTCAGGGACAGAGTTTACTCTCAGTAAAGCTGTGAAGTCAGGTAGTATTTATTTTTGGCACCCTCTTACTTCTTCTTTTAGTGCCCCATTTCTCTTTCAAAGTGTTCTCTTCTTTGCTCTCAGCTACAGTCAGTTAAGGTTCACTAAGATTAGCTGAGAATAGTTTATATTGACTTTTTGGAGGAGTATTTGCAATTTAGTATTTGACAAAAAAATCTTCAAAGTAGAAAAAAGAATGAATGTATAATGGTGGAATTTCAAACTCCATGTTTTACACTTAGGTAGAGGGGGAGATAACTGTCAGATGAAATCACTCTGATTATTACCTGCTTCAGATAAGCCCTGCTTGGGAAAAACTCCCCATGGGGAGCCCGGCACAGATGCTTCAGCGTAAGCATGGCCACAGAGGGAACTGAAGAGTTGGTTTCTTCTGTGCTGATTGTGGTGGGTGTTAAGTGGGATGGTTAGGTAGTTTATCACGTGTTTTAAGAAAGCTTGGCCGACTCGGCTGACTGGAGATAATCCTAAGGGCTGTTTTAGATGGAGAGCCTCTGAGGAGTCCGCTGAGCTTGTTTGGGCCCGTGTCACAGCTTGACTTCTCCCTCTGCCCAGTCCTGCTCTCAACTGCTCCCTTCCACAGGTGTGGGTCCCTAGAGCTCTCCTCAAGAAACATCCCCCACGCTCAACTCTGTCTCAGAATCTACTTCCTGGAGAACTAAACTACTGTGGACAAGAAACTGATCTGCCTACTCAGAAATCCTGTTAGGTTTTCCCAAAGTTGGTGCCGGTGGCCGACAACAGGAGCACTCAGCATGGGGCTAGGGAGGCGGGCAGGGCAGACTTCTAGCAGCTGAGACAGAGGCCTCAGAAGAAAGAAGAGGGGAAGGGATGTAGTCCATTTAGAAAACCAATGTACGTGCTCGGGGACCAGACAGCCTGGGTTCAGAAACTAGCTCTGTCACTTACTAGCCTTGTTACCGGGCAAGTTAACCTCTCAAGTACCTCACTTTCCTCATTAGTGCACTGGAGATAATAATAATGATGACATGAGACCTAAATGAGGTAATACATATAAATACTTATAATGGCTTCTGGTACACAGCAAGTGCTAAATAAAAGTCTGCCAATATTCAATATTGTTATTTCTCCATAAGGGTCTACACTACGAAGAGTTCCAGAGAAGGAGAGCTAATCCTAGGGGGTAAGTGAGGTCCCTGAGCCTTTTTTCTTGCTTCTCCAAATAGATTACTTTACAAATGTTGCGATTGTTATTTAAATCAGTAAAATTTTTTGACTGGCCCGGTGGCGTAGTGGTTAAGTTCGATGCATTTCGCTTCAGCTGCCTGGGTTTGTGGGTTTGGATTCCAGGCGCTGACTTACACCACTCATCAACCACACTGTGGGTGCAAACCACATACAAAGTAGAGGAAGACGGGCAACAGATGTTAGCTTAGGGTGAATCTTCCCCAGGAAAAAAAACTTTCAAAAAATATAAATAAATAATTGAATCAGTAAAATTTTAAAACTCCTCATGAGGATACAGTGTTGATAAACTTGATGCTTTCCTCAAATGCTACCTCTCAGTTATTGATGGTGTTTTTACGTTGAGTTAACCAATAGCTTCTGCTAGAAAAAAAAATCAGTTAACGAAAATAATATGTTTTACTCTTGGTTCACTTAGGCTCATTTCAAAGGATTTGGGACACTCATAAATATACCTTGTTCTATTTTTTTAAGTTAAAGTCTATGCTTTAATCAGGTTTTCTTGGTTTTTACCTTTTTGTTTTCTAGGATCCCATCTAGGATACCACATTACTTTTAGTCATTATGTCTCCTCAGGCTCTTCTTGGCTGTGACAGTTTCTCAGACTTTTCTTGTTTTTGATGACCTCGACTGTTTTGAGGTGTGCTGGTCAAGTATTATTGTAGAATGTCCCACAATTGAGATTTGTCTCATGTTTTTCTCATGATTAGATGGGTTGTGGGTTTTTGGGAAGAAGACAACAGAGGTGAAGTACCATTCTCAGCACATCATCTCATCATCTCTCACAGCATCATCTCCAGAGTGCACTCTATCAATATCGCTTATTGTTATAGATGTTGGCTTTGATCACCTGCCAGAGATAGTAGATTTCTCCACCGCCAAGTTACTCTTCTGCCCACTCTCCATACTGTCCTCTTCGGAAGGAAGTCACTGTGTGTAGCCCACACTTAAGTGAAAAGTGATGCTTCATCTCCTTGTGGACAGAATATCTACATAAATTATTTGGAATTCTTCTGCATGGAGATTTGTCTCTTCTCCCCCGTTTATTTATTTATGCAATCATTTATTTGTATCAGTATGGACTCATGGATATCTATTTTATATTTCGGATTATAATCTAATGCTACTTTATTTACTTTGTTGCTCAAATTTATTTTCATTTTTGATTTTAAGACAAAGATGTTTAATTGGAAGCAAGATAATTTATTTTCTCTGTGGCTTGTAGATCTTAAAGAACACACGGAGACAAGGGGGTGCGTGTCGGCAAGTTCTCGTTTTATCTCTAGACAACTAGCGTATTTAAATAAGATGACTTCTTTTAATTAGTAATATATCTTACTGAATTAGAAGGGTTTTTATTTATTTATTTTTATTTTTTTTAAAGATTTTATTTTTTCTTTTTTCTCCCCAAAGCCCCCTGGTACATAGTTGTGTATTCTTCGTTGTGGGTTCTTCTAGTTGTGGCATGTGGGACGCTGCCTCAGCGTGGTCTGACGAGCAGTGCCATGTCCACGCCCAGGATTCGAACCAACGAAACACTGGGCCGCCTGCAGCGGAGCGTGCGAACTTAACCACTCGGCCACGGGGCCAGCCCCTAGAAGGGTTTTTTTTTCTCTTCTACAGCTCCAAGGTTCTGCCTATTTGATTCGAATTATGTTTGAAAGTAGCTTTCTTGGTGCGCGGACATTTTTATTGTTTGGAAGAATTAGGTAGCTTAGGCCTTAGTAAATATTAGGGCAATGATTACGAAGTGGGATGATTGAGTCGGTTATCACCCAGGGATGACTTAAGATTAAATGTTAAGAGGGATGCTTGTGAATTTGATTATGCTTGGTACAATTAAGAGGTTTGGACTGCTACTTTAGAAAGCGTATTATGAATGCTTAATTCTGGTTACAGCGGTGCAACAATTCTGACACACTCTGTGTGTTTGAACACTTTTGTATTGACAATGCAGAGAATATGTATATTTATAAATGACCCATGTGGACACATTGCCCCTTATCAATATCAATTTTTACTGCGCATCCATAACATTTTTGGAGTACCTTTCAATGTGGTTTTTCTTAAAATGATTTGAACATAGCGGACATAGATTCATGCGTATTTAAAATTAAAAGACATATTCATGTACATTTAAAATCACATATGAGTGTTTGCTTCTATGAGGAGACAAAGCAAAACTCAGTTTTAGTTCTTTAGATAAATACAGCTCACTGGCATTATTTGGAAATTTTCATAGTTCTGAGTAGTCAACTTCTTTTGATTTTGGAGATATTGAATTACAGGATGTCAGTGCCCCAAACATTAATTATAATAACAAGTATAAGAACACTTACTTTCTTTGAGTGTCTAAGATGTGCTAGGCACTGCTGAGATACTTTGCAAATAGAATCTCTAATGATAATCCAGCATGATTGGCACTGCTGTTATTCCCATCTTACACCTGAAGACGATTGCCGCTTCAGTATCTTCAGAGAGCGAGTACCATGGCCTTGTGTCTTTTCTTTAAACACACCAAACTTGTTTCAACTTGCAACAACTATGCTGTTCCCTTTGTTTTGAAGAATTTGTCCCATCCCAGCGTTTGCATGACTGGTCCTTGTGCCATTCAGATCTCAACTGGGGCATCGTCTGCTCCTTGCGGTGTTCTCTAACCACCTAACATGTTATTCCATTCCAACCCACTCTTTACAGTCTTAACATTATCTGAAATTTTCTTGTTCCTTTATTTGATTATTTTCTTCTCCCCACATAGAGAATTTAACCTTCACATGATAGTCACCACCACTGTATCTGCAGCCCAGATTAGCTGTACAGTACATATTTGTTGACTGAATTATTACATAAATTCTATAGAGCTAGTGAAGGATAGAGCTGGGATTTGAACCCAAGTCTGTTTGGCTTCCAGGTCTCTGGGCTTTCCACACTATTGCTTTGTTTTCCAGCTGGGTTTAGTGGTTAATATCTGAATAAATATCAAATATCCAGTCTTGATCCATGATAGTAGATCAAAAACATATTTAAGTTTTGACAAATAATTAATTCTACTAGAAATAAAGGAGGTCATTGCTTCAAAGTTTTCATAATATTATGCTTCTCTTTGCTAGTGAAGAAGTGACCCTTGGTAACAGTCAGTTGTCATGATAATGCTAAATATTTGTCACATTTTTATAAACTTACCATATACTTCACAGACTCTGAGCACTGCAAAAAGTGATTCTTTGTTAGATTAATTTGAGTTGTTATGGATATATAAAAGTAAAAAAACACAGAACTTTGTATTTTTAAAAAAGTCTTTCACAATCCAGAGTTTTCACAAATTCTGGTTATCCTCCTCAACAGTTACAAGGAATTAGTGAGGTTTCACTGAATATCTAAACTCTTTTTCTCACCAACAGATGTGTACAAATGTCTCTTTTGGGGGAATGTAAACTATGATGGTTTCAGGAAACTAGGCCATGGTTGAGACGTTTGAAGGAAAACAAAGTGTCAAAGAACAGCTGACTGCATAACTAAGAAATCAATCATTGCCCGGGCTGCTTTATTGGCATAATTGGCAATGATTTATAGAATGATTGCAGGAGTCCAGCTGGGCATGTGTATTCTTAATACCATTATAGCACCCTGGCATGGAGTCTTAGTTAAGACGACACAATTGCACCGAGGAGGAAGTTTGGGAGATATCTATTTAAATTAGCTAATAACCACCAACAAAATGTTTCCCATGAATTTCTTTTAATTATTGGTTCACACCGTTTCTCACCATTGGTGAGATATTTTAATGGGATTCTGAAGCAAAATTGTGCTTAAAGCAAATAAATCAGAAAATAGCCCTCAAGTGCTTGTATAATGTCTAGTGTTTTGCATGTACCTGGTGTGATACTGCTTTATTAATCAATATTGTCGTACAAAAAAAGTTGTGTACAGAAAATACTCATGTCTGTTGAGTCCTGAGGACACAGGAAGGGCTTTGAAGCAGTGAACGTGCAACTGGCCTACTGATAGATTTGGTTCATTTAAAAGGAGTAATGTAAAGTTTATCTACTGTGCTGCATCTTGTAACTTACTTGTTAAATTTATTCAGGAAAGATGGCTTTAGTGATTTTTCTGGAAACTAACTAGTGGGTTGTGAGAGATAATTAACAAAACTTCCTGTTTCTTCTCTTGGAACAGATGGATATTTTTGAAATGCAGCAGAACACAGAGCTCAGTTTGAGGGCATGCATAGTTGAGTTGCTTCTATTTGTATAATGAGGTGCTACTTGCTCATATTCCAGAGGTCTCCAGCCTTTTATCTGCAGTCATACAACTGGTTTCCACGGAACTAAGCAGCTAAAGGCAGCAGCCAATTGGCTTCAGAACCAGACTTTTAAGGACACTACCCCAAACAGCTTTTTTCCCCCTATTGTTGTTTTCTACCTGATAAAACACATCTCGTCTCTCTTATTATGTTAGCTTTGTGGGTGCCAGCATTTGAAAATGGCCTAGCTCTCTGGGTGGAACTTACTGAAAGGGCAGATATGAAGCACAGATTCATTGCTAAAGTGTCAGAGACTGGAATCTAGAATGAGTAAAATAGCTAAAAGATGGAGTAAAATAGCTCAAATAGAATATTCAGATGAGATCTCTTCCCTGTGACAAGTCAAGGTTTTGGCAAATGTGGGCGATTATAGCAGAAAGCAGGGCACTTTAATGGGCCTCCATGTTTCTGAAATATTTCTTATACTCAGATGGCCAGTGTAGGTGTAGATCATATTGATAACTCTTGGAAGTATGTTGCCTGTTTATATATTTGCTTTTCATGAGAGGAGAATTTTTCATGAAGCTAATAAAGCTTCGCCCTTTATTTTTCAGGATCCATTCCATGTTCTTCCAAGGAGCAAAGCTAAGAATCTATATGTACAATTTTGTATTCTATTTTCTAAAAGAATTCTCTCCCTCCCCCAAATGAATAACGTCCATGTCCACACAACCTGGATCTACTCCTGTTCACAAGAAAGAAGTAGAACGGGCTTTTTGGTTTCCAGAAGATAAATGATGTCTAGATAGTTTCTGTGGGAGAAGGTCTATGGCATAAGTTAAACCACTGTCTTTAACTTAACTTGATTGCTTAAATGAGAAGCCCGCAGAAGAAGATGGAGAAATGTAGAAAGAACCATGGGATTACTATGAGATTTGGTGCCTGTTTAATTTCACTGTCATTGAACAATAACAGAGAAGAATATGATGGGGGCTTATGAAAGCTACTTCTGGTCGTAACTTTAGACTGTGAGCTCTTTGAGGGCAAGTTGAATAAATGTTCAATTTGGATTCAGAGAGAATGCTGAGCAGTAGTTTCCAAATCAATATTTAAAACAAGCCAAAGTGGCTCATTTAGATAGTACAGGTCCTTAATTAAATAAATGAAATAAAAGAGAAGCAGAGCATAAATTGCTTCAAGCCAAGCGATTTATTTCTTGACATGTGCAGTATAATACAGAGTAGGGATACACATTTTGGATAAAATGCACATATACTCAGGTCTCTTCCTTGCTCAAAAAACTTGGATAGCGTATTTATTACTTAATGTCCAAACCCTTATTATGGTATTAGGCTGTAACATAACTTTTCAGTTTTATCTTCTACCACCCGGTGCTCCTGCTGTGTGTGTTCCCTTCTCATCAGAATACACAGCAGCCCCAAATATTCTCACCTGTTTTCACCTGAGGTTGAATGCTTTTACTTCCTACCTGCCTAGTAAAGTATCTTGCACATAGTAAAACTGTAATAAATATTTGTCACATTATTATTTCATCTATGAAAAAAATCAGAACTTGCCCGAAGAGAATGTGAAGGATTTGCTCCTATACTGAGCATACTTCCTTATCCCTGTTTCAGAAGAAAGTCCACATTGTTTGATATGGTATACTGAAAATGGTTTTGAATCTAGCCTTTGCTTTCTTCTCTAGTTTTATCTCTTGCCATCTTTGTTTGTAGTTTGTCACTGGCCCTGCCTCATGACCTTTGAACATACTGTTTCGAATACCTGGAATGTTCTTTTTGTTCCATCTACCTAAACTTCCTTCCACTGGCTACTTTGTGCTGGCCCTTTGAGTCTCAGCTCAGGGGTCACCTCTTCAGGAAGGCATCTCTCACCTCAGCTCCCCACCCTCCTTCGTGGGGTTCACTGTTGCTTTTGTTTGCTCTTTTCGCTATTCTATAATAGCGTTGACCACATTTTTTAAAAACTTACTGTTTACTTATTTGTATCCCTAATAGCCACCCAAGGGCATGACATCTTGTTTACTGTGGTCTCCCTGGGCAAAATATAGTGCTCAGCACAAATATTTATTGAATAAATATATTTCAGTCATCTACAAAGAACTTAAAGAGTTATAGATATATAGAAATATGGTTTGCCTGCATATCCTTGAGTTCTTTAGAAACCAGCTAAAGTGGAGAAATGTTACTCTAACACTGATGCTGCCAAGAGTATAAGTTAGATATCAAGGAAATTCTCATCCAAAGTGTAGGCACACATCCCTTCTCTCTCTCCTGAGGCAGGAGAAGCTGTCTCCCGCTGTTCCAACTCTTATAGTAATACGTTAATATCACAGTGGGTAACACGTCTTAAAAGAATCAGAAATTGGTCCGAGGACACAGGGAAAATCTCTACTGAAAATCATTTAAGTTTTTGTATAGAAAAGCTTTTAAGATATCACCTAAATGAAAAAAAAAATGTTTTTAAACTATGTAAGTTCAAGAGCTACATTCTACAAGAAAATGAAAAATAACAACAGAAGAAGAATAGCACTCCATTCTTCTTCTTTTTGTTTTTTTTTTTTAAGAAAAGAAAACCTGGGTGTATTTTGTTCTTTATATCCTATTTTACAGTGATAAAATACTTAAATACTTAAACATGTATTTTAGTGTTACTTAAGTTGTACAATACATTCTTATGTTTAAAAATAGCACTGCTGAGAAATTGGGGCAGCAGTTTTATTTCAACTGTGTCACCCAAGGTAAACTTGAAGTGTTCTGGCAAGATGGCAGACTGAACACAAAGGTCTGAGAATAAAATAAAATGCAGAAGATACAAAGGAATAAACCAAGAGAAAGAGAGGGCTACCATCTGCGAATGAGGTAAGGTATTTCAACAAATTTGTGCAAGATGGAAGGAGAATAGAAGCTTGTTGATGGACCTTTTTTTTTTTTTTTTTACTGAGAAAATGCCAGCCTAGGACACTGAAGGGGGGACTGCAACAATGGAAAGAACTGACCTGCCGGGAAAAACTCTGAAGGAACTTCAGTTCAGAGTTGGCAGATACAGTGAATCCATCCAGATATTTAAACTTAACTAATAGGTGTACCAGAAACACAGAACAGAGGGAAAGAAATGATCAAAACAATAGAAGAAAAATATCTAGAGCTGACTAGAAAGACACAAGTCTTTGTTATTAAAAAATCCTACCTAATGTTGAGATGAATGAGTGCAAAAAGACCTACACATCTAAACAGCATCATGAAACTTCAGATATCGAGAATAAACAGTACGTCTGAGAAGCTTCCAGAGAGAAAATATTGGTCAAAAGAAAGGAAAAAGAATCAGGCTAACATTAGCAATCCCAAATGTATGGGATCTTGAAGACAATAGAGCAAAACAAAGCCTGCAAAATTCGGAGAAAAAGTTACAACTGATCCAAGTATGAAGGGAAAAACAGACTTTTTCAAACATACAAGGACTTGGAACATTCACTTGCAGGCATTCTTGCTTAGAAAATGGCTTTATGGTGTACTCTGGAAAAATGAGGGTAAAATCCATGAAAGAGAAAAATGGCGCATAAAAGAAACTGGAACTAAACTAAGAGTCCAAGGAAAAGAGCACAGAATGCCAGTGGCCCTGGAAACGTCTGAATCCCCCTTGAAGCGTGACTCAAGTAGAAGAAAAGGACAGATTCCAAAGATTAGATAGAATGGGTTAAAAGCTGATGTCATGAATGATGGGGTAAAGCCGGCACGTTTCTTCTCTTTTAAGAAAACAGAACAGAGAGTTAGAAAAGGAGAAACAATAAACAAAAAACTCTATGGGAAAGTCACAATCCGAATAGGAAGCAAACTAAAAGGTAGCATGATTTTGAGCAATTACTATAGAGATAGAAAAATAATGCATTTGACTTGGATGCCAGGAATGTTTTTCTTTGGGTTGCCTGGGGTTATAATATTGGATCCTATAACACTTACGGTTTGGCTACAAGTAATAGATATCTCCAAATAACAGAGGCTTAATGAAGATAGATTTAGTCCTCTCTCACACAAAAGAAGGAACCTCTGGGATGATATGGTGGCTTCAAGACTTTGAGGAACCCAAGATCTTTCCATCTTGTTCTGCCAGCCTCCACGTATGGCTTCCATATATTGGTAATTGTCAGAAAAACAAGAATCATAAACCATTAAAAGAGTATGCTTCTGGAATTGGAGCTAGGATAGAGATAGAGTAGCAGTTCTTGGTTTTTATTATAAACTTTTCAGTATATTTTAATTTTCTTATTATGTACAAGTATTATTTTGATGAAAAATAATACAAAGGATAAGAGAAATAGTAAGGGGAAAGATTCATTTCATATTTCTTTAGTTCAAATGTCACTTTCTCAGAGAAATCATGCTGATCACCTTTCTAAAATGCTACAATCACTCTTCTCACCCCCTAGAAACTCTCTAGTTCATCATCTTGTTTTTATTTTTCTTCATTAGCAGTCATTAGCATCTGCACTCTTGACATTTATTTGTTTATGTGTAAATTGATACTTCCTCTAACTAAATGTAAGTTCCATAAGGAAAGGGACATTTAAAAAACTGTTCATTTCTGTCTTCAAAATGCACAACAGTACTTGGAGCATAGTAGGAATTTTATAAGTATTTATTGAATAAATAAACTCCCAAGTAAATATTTAGAAGTTATTAGAATCAGAGGGAGATAAATAAGAATCTTGGACAAGAACCCCATTATTAAGAAACCCATAGCTTACATTGATATCAAGAAAATATTATGAGAAATGCCTTAAATCCGAGTTCCATAGGGTATGTTCTAGTTTCTTGAGATATTTTTGCAAAATGGCTTCCATGATTAAATTAACTTTGAGAAATTATACATGCTATACATACCCTAGAAGATTTATAATGTATACTGGTATGTAAAAAGTTCAGATGAGAATTGCAATAAATAAATAAATTTGCTTAGCCTAGCACTGACATGAAACTCTTTTATGTCTTAATAATTTTATTAACATCTTGTGAAGCTAGACTTCTACAAAGCACACTTTCAGAAATGCTGCTAAATATGTTACTTAAAGATAAAATAGGGCAAACTATATACCATAAGTTTTTGAGAAATTCAAAGAAATTTGAACAGTACAGATTCAAATGTGGTGAGACAGTAATCACGGGGTTCTTGTCACCACATGTGAAAAAATAAGCGTGAATTTGTCCTCATATTTCTTTCTCCGGACAAACTGTTGTGATTGGAGAGAAGAATGTTGGGATGGAATTGGATGGGTGGGTGTACAAAACAACTTGTCTTCCTCCATATCCAGAGGGCCATGCTATTAGCTACCGACTGAACTTGGAAGAGAAACTCAAGAGTAGTAGAGTAGTATATTGTGCATATTACACTCAATGTAATTTTTATCCTTTCATTGTTAAATAACTCAACTTGGAGCACACCAAGTACAAGTGAGGCTTTATAAAAAGACATGAGAAATGCAAAAGCTAATCCCAAACCTTTAAGCATCCTGGCAAACTTTGTACTCCTCCAAAATACTCACAAAGGCTTTCTCCTAATCCTATGTTTATTCCCAAAGACTATCAAATGAAGTTAATGTGTTTGTCAATTTTACACCTCTTTGATTCTAATTTTCTTAGCATAGGATGTGTTTTTTTTCTTTTTTTTTTAAAGCAATTGAAATAGGTGGCTATCTGCTAAACTCTGCCACAGCCTTACTACTATGTTATACTAATGATAATTCCCAGTCATTTTGGTCATATTTTTTGTGGATATCTATTTTATGGATCATAATTATAGTATTAAATACTTGTTAAGTGTTGCTTATGGATTCTTTCGTTACCTCTAACTTCTAGGGTAAATCAGGATTAGTTTCTCCACTTCACAGCTTAGGAAACAAAAACCTTTCAACCATTCCAGTTAAATTTGGTCTGTTAAAAAATCTACAAAGACTTTATCCAATAACATCAAACCTATTTTTAAAAGCTGTCATATTTAAGTTTTATTGATAATTTACACAGCAGCTAAAAAACAGTCCAGATAAACAAAAGTTTCTTATTTTTTTCATATGGTTGGGTCCCCACATAGAGAACCCACTTGACTCACTTAAGAGTCAGTGTTACCACTTTCTTCGGCTTTTATATCAAAACATTGTGTATTTGGAAAAGCAGTTTGAATCTTCAGTTAGGGCTCATTCTAGTTGATCTTGAATCAAATCCCTGACTTCTTGGATTTTGCAAGGAAATTTCTCAGTCTGATCAATGCATATGTATTGAACCATTTGAAATTCCCGTTTTTTATTGGCCAAGACTGGTTGACTTTCAGCAATTTAAAATGGTGCAACCTAATAGAGTCCAACAACCTTCTTAGTCAACCTTGTCCCCAGGGCAGACTAGTCTCACATGTCAGTGAGTTCTAGCTGGCATCTGTTCAGGGAGCATGCTTAACAGTTTCAGCAAAAAAGAGGTGGTAAAACTTGTTCTGGTACAAAATCCTAGTTAATTTTCCAAGTTTAGTAAAAAACAAGAAGATAATGTATTGATTTGGTGGATAGGGTGAAAATGGGAACCTAATGGTGTGACCAACCCTCAGACGCTTGCATTGACAAATACCACTTTTGACTCTTGTGCTGAAAAATCCCAAGTTAAATAAAGGAAGAGCTTCAAAGAAAAACTTTCCAAGGCCTACCTTGTCTTGCTTTTCTGGGTTAAAAAGTATTTTAAAATCTGATTTGATTGATGAATTATGTTCTGTTTGAATGTCTAGAGTGTGGCAGAAATACTGCTATGTGAATTCCTCCACATTCATCTGGGTTGCTGATAAGTCTGCACATGGGCTTGACACAAGGTTACATGAAATATGAAAGTCCTGTCATGTTATTTTAGCTAAACTCAAGTAGAAAAGCATTGGAAACATCAATATTTTTGGTCAGCCTTTCCTAAGCTTTGGGCACAGAAGTGAATGTTTCAAGATTCCCTCAATGAATTATGAGATAGCTTTTGACTCCATGAAGACTTGTAGCTCCATAGAACGAATCGGGTTTTGTGAAGAGAAGAACAGAGAGCAATCTCCTTTGTCATTGAACAAGAGAATGGCCTGATCAGATCTCTTTCTGGAAACAGTGAGAAAAATAGCTTGACACAGAGAGAGATTTGAGCGAGAAGGTCAGTGTGGCAAATTATATTTTCAAAGATGGATGCAAAAATATCTTGCACAACTGTGCTACTCCCCCATCAAGAGGTCGGGTGTACATCCTCTCCCCTTGAAACTGGGTGGGTCTTTGTGACTACCTGCACCAACAGAGTTTAGTGAAAATGACACTCTCTGACTTCTAAGAATAGAGTATAAAAATGTCATGTACTTCCCCCATGGGACTCTCACTATTGGAATCCAGACATCATGGTGTAAGGAAGTCCAAGAAGCCCGTGGAGAGGTCCACAAGAAGAAGGACTGAGGATCATGGCCCAGAGTCCTGTCTCCAGTCAATAGCAAGCATAAGCTTGCTAGCAAGTGAGTGAATCTTTGTGAAAGTGGACCATCCAGCCCCAGGTGAGCTGTTGCAGCTGATGCCACATGTAGCAGCAAAGATCCATCCTCACTGAAGACCTGGCCAAATTACAGATTCATGAGCAAAATAAATGATTATGATTGCTTTAAGCCTCTATGTATTAGAGTGATTTGTTACATTGCAATAGATAACCCAAACAGCTAATTTCAGCCAGGCCTTAATTGAGGCACAGACATCAATATAAAAGGAGCAAACTGTGCATCCTCCTCAATCTATTTTCCTCTCTGCTTTCTTCCACTATTCTAAATCATCCCTGTTCCCCTCGCCTTTCCTTATATCACCTACTTATTTTTCATTGTTTTGATTACTCTTCCCTAAATCCCCTCTCAGGTTTTAAGACCCCAAGCTAGTCACATTATGTTAATAAAGGCTTGATTAAAACTCAGAGTAATTAGAGGATTAAGTGTAATTCCTACATTCTATTATCTTATTTATAGAACTTGATGGCAGGCTCTAAATTTTAACAGCAAGTGCTGAATTTAGGACTTAAACTGACATCGAGTTCCTTCCAACTTCAACAGACTTTAACATTTCTTATTTAAATTAAATATTTAAAAAATTATAGAGAATTATAGAGGACACTGTAACAAACGCCCACCCAATCTCTCTTGTATTAACTCTTAAAAGGTTACTGTCTTTGCTATGGATTAAAAAATAATAATAAATTGTACATGCAATTGACTAGCCCTATTCAATACTGTTCCCTCCCCCAGAAAAATCTACTATCCTAAAATGGTTGTTCATTATTCTCATGAATGTTTTGTACTATTATGACACACATATATGAATAAATAGTATATGATATTGTTTTGTTTTAAACTTTATATAAATGAAATTCGTATATATTTTGCTGCATCTTTCTTTTGGATATATCCATTTTAGCTCCTATATGACATTTTGTTGTATAGCTATAAGTATAATTAGTCAAACCTACTGTTGATGGATATTTAGGTAATATGCAGAGTTTTGCTGTTACACAACATGGTGCAATGCGCAATCTTGTACATGTCTTCTCGCGCACATGTAAAGTTTTCCTAGGTGCTATACCTAGAAGATGAATTACAGAGTATAAGGATACACACAGCTTCAACTTCAGCAGATATTGCCGAATTGCTCTTTTTAAATGTGTTTCTGTCAATTCAATTTCCATCAGCGGTGTTGAAAGTTCTCATTCCTTCATATCCTTACCAAAATGTGGGATTATCAGACTTTTTAATTTTTGCTCATCAAATGAGTATGAAATGCAGTTTATTGAGTTTTGAATTGCTCTGATTACTAATGCTGTTGAGTATCTTTTGTACATTCATATCCTTTGTCTATTTCTCTAATCAATTTTTGTCTTTTTCCTATTCATTTTAAGGATTTATATACAGATCTTGCATATTAAGTTTTTGTTAATTATGTGTGTCGAAAATACTTTCTCCCAGCCCTGTAGATTGCATTTTAACTGTTTATGGTGTCTTTTATTGGACAGAACTTCTAAAAATTTAATGTCCAACTTATTAATCTTCTTTATGGTTTGTGGTTTTTTTCTGTCCTACTAAATGGATCTATTCCTACCTGGAAATCTCTAAGTATCTCCTCTATTTTTCCTAAATGTTTTAAACATTTACTTTTTATATTTGGGTCTGTCATTTTCTTTTCAATTTACTAAAAATTTTTTTTTATTGTGGTAACATTGCTTTATAACATTATATAAATTTCAGGTATGCATCATTATATTTCAATTTCTGTGTAGATTACATCATGTTCACCACCTGGAGACTAATTACAATCCATCACCACACACATGTGCCTAATTACCCCTTTCACCCTCCTCTCTCCCCCATTCCCCTCTGGTAACCGCCAATCCAATCTCTGTCTCTATGTGTTTGTTTGTTGTTGTTTTTATCTTCTATATGTGAAGGAGATCATACGGTATTTGACTTCCTTCCTCTGACATTTTTCGCTTAGCATAATACCCTGAAAGTCCATCCATGTTGTTACGAATGGCCAGATTTCATTGTTTCTTATGGCTGAGTAGTATTCCATTGTGTATATATACCACATCTTCTTTATCCATTTATCCCTGGATGGGCACCTAGGTTGCTTCCAAGTCTTGGCTATTATGAATAATGCTGCGATGAACATAGGGGTGCATATATCTTTGTGCATTCATGTTTTTGTGTTCTTTGGATAAATGCCCAGCAGTGGAATAGCTGGATCATAAGGTAGTTCTATTCTTAATTTTTTGAGGAATCTCCATACTGTTTTCCATAATGGCTGCACCAGTTTGCATTCCCACCAGCAGTGTATGGGAGTTCCCTTTTTTCCACATCCCCTCCAACACTTATTTCCTGTCTTGTTAATGATAGTCATTCTGACAGGCGTAAGGTGATATCTTATTGTAGTTTTGATTTGCATTTCCCTGATAATTAATGATGTTGAACATCTTTTCACGTTGCCTGTTCGTTATCTGTATATCTTCTTTGGAGAAATGTCTGTTCTGATCTTTTGCCCATTTTTTAATTGGGTTGTTACTTTTTTTGTTGTTGAGATGTAATGAGTTCTTTACATATTTTGTATATTACACCCTTATCAGATATGTGCTTTACAAATATCTTCTCCCAATTGTTAGGTTGTCTTTTCATTTTGTTGATTGTTTCCTTTGCTGTGCAGAAGCTTTTTAGTTTGATGTATCCCATTTGTTTATTTTTTCTGTTGTTTTGCTTGCCCAGTCAGACATGGTACTTGAGGATATGCTGCTAAGATTGATGTTGAAGAGAGTACTGCCTATGGTTTCTTCTAGAAGTTTCATGGTTTCAGGCTTTACATTCAAGTCTTTAATCCATTTTGAGTTAATTTTTGTGTATGGTGTAAGATAATGGTATACTTTCATTCTTTTGCATGTGGCTGTCCAGTTTTCCCAACACCGTTTATTGAATAGACTTTTCTTTCTCCATTATATGTTCTTGGCTCCCTTGTCAAAAATTAGCTGTCTGTAGATGTGTGGGTTTATTTCTGGGCTCTCCATTCTGTTACATTGATCTGTGTGTCTGTTTTTGTGGAAGTATGATACCTCTAGCTTTGTTCTTTTTTCTCAGGATTCCTTTGGCTATTGGGAGTCTTTTGTTGTTCCATATACATTTTAGGATTCTTTGTTCTATTTCTGTGAAAAATGTCATTGGAGCTTTGACAGGGATTGCATTGAATCTGTAGATTGCTTTAGGAAGCATGGACATTTTAACTTTGTTCATTCTTCTAGTCCAAGAGCATGGAATATCTTCCTACTTCTTTGTGTCTTTTTCAATTTCTTTCAACAATGCTTTATAGTTTTCGGTGATTAGAACTTTCATCTCTTTGGTTAAATTTATTCCTGAGTATTTCATTCTTTTTGGTAATTAATAATAGGATTGTATTCTTAATTTCTCTTTCTGCTACTTTGTTACTGGTGTATAGAAATGCAGCTGATTTTTGTATGTTGAGTTTGTATCCTGCAACTTTATGGTATTCATTTATTATTTCTAAAGGTTTTTTGGTGGATTCTTTAGGGTTTTCTATATATAAAATCATGTTGTATGCAAATAGTGACAGTTTCATTTCTTCCTTTCAAATTTGGATCCCTTTTATTCCTTTTTCTTGCCTGATTGCTCTGGCAGGACTTCCAATACTATGTTAAATAAGAGTGGCAGAACAGGCATCCTTGTCTGGTTCTTGTTCTTAGAGGGATAGCTTTCAGTTTTTCTCCATTGAGTATGATATTAGCTGTGGGTTTGTAATATATGGACTTTATTATGTTGAGGTACTTTCCTTCTATACTCATTTTATTCAAAGTTTTTATCATAAATGGGTGTTGTATCTTGTCAAAGGCTTTCTCTGCATCTATTGAGATGATCATGTGGTCTTTACTTTTCATTTTGTTAAGGTGGTGCATCATGTTGATTGATTTGTGGATATTGAATCATGCCTGCATTCCTGGAGTAAATCTCACTTGATCATGGTGTATGATCTTTTTAATATATTGTTTATTCAATTTGCTAGTATTTTGTTGAGGATTTTTACATCTATGTTCATCAGTGATATTGGCCTGTAATTTTGGTTTTTCTTTGTGATGTCCTTATCTGGTTTTGTTATCAGGGTAATATTGGCTTTGTAGAATGAATTAGGAAGTTTCCCTCCTCTTCAATTTTTTGAAAGAGTTTGAGAAGGACAGGTATTAAGTCTTCTTTGAATGTTTGATAGAATTCACCAGGGAAGCCATCTGGTCCTGGACATTTATTTTTTGGGAGGTTTTTGAATACTGTTCAATCTCTTTACTGGTGATTGTTCTATTCAAATTCTCTGTTTCTTCTTGATTCTGTTTTGGAAGGTTTTATGATTCTAAGAAGTTATCCATTTCTTCTAGATTATCCAGTTTGTTGGTGTCTAGCTTTTCATAGTATTCTTTTATAACCTTTTGTATTTCTGAGGTGTCTGTTGTAATGTTTCCTCTTTCATTTCTGATTTTATTCATTTGAGCCTTCTCTTTCCTTTCTTCTTTTTTCCAGCTCACTGTGTCGTCTACTCTGCCTTTGATTCCCTCTAGTAAATTTTTCATTTCCAATATTATATTCTTCATTTCTGATTGGTTCTTTTTTTATATTTTCCAATTCTTTGTTGAAGTTCTCATTGAGTTCATCCATTCTTCTACCAAGATGAGTGAGCATCCTTATGACTTCTAGTTTGTACTCTTTGTCAGGTAGATTTCTTATCTCTGTTTTATTTAGTTCCTTTTCTGGGGTTTTGTCTTGTTCCTTTGTCTCCTCATTTTGCCTCTTTCCCTATGCTTACATGTATGTATTAGGTAGGTCAGCTACGTATACTAATCTTGGAGAGGTGGCCTTATGTAGGAGATGCTTTGTGAGGCTCAGCAGTGTGCTTCCTTCTCGTCACCAGTTCCAAACGTTCCAGGAGTGTCCCCACTGTGGGCTACATGTGTTCTTCTGTTGTGGCAGGGTTGCTCTTGCTGCAGGTGCCTGTGGAGGCTAAGTTGTCCCCCTCGCCAGCTGGTTGTAATGCTCAGCTGTGTGTGGCTGCTATGGATCCTTCAATCACTTTATCAAGTGTGGGGACCCCCAGTACAGTTGGCTGCAAGGTCTAAAAGCACCTTCCTGTTTCAGTTTTTCTGTTAAGTGAATAGGCCCCCAGCATTGCTGGTTGCTAGTCTCAGTGTCTTACACTTGTTGTAGGCCTCTGCCTGCAAGGCTGTTGTCAGCTCTCTCAAGATTGCAGCTGAGGGAGGCTGGCCCCAGGAATGGGAGCACCCAATTGTTTCAGACTTTGGAAGGTGGGGCCAATCCTCTATGTGGCTGTTTCAGAAGCACAAGTCTGCTGCAGCTGACAAGCTCCACCACCCACAGGGCCACACACCCTGTTGACACAGTCCTGCCCTGTGCGCATGCTCCAACCCACTGAAGCGGACCCAGTCACCCCACTGCAGAGGCTCTACACACTCCACCAATGCAAGCCTGCTCCTCATGCATGCCCTTCCCTACGAGGCAGACCTGCTCACCCAGCTGCCGAGGGTCCAGGCACCTCACCTATGCTGGCTCAAAAGTTGCCTGAGGGCTTGCTGTTGAGTGGGGTCAATCCCTAGGTGGGGCTGTCTGCCCTTGCTGAGCTGGATTAAACCAGTGATCTAGTGGGTGGGCAGAACCCCTGGGATAACAGGACAGGGGAAGAACTCCAACGTTATCTGCTGGCATCTGTGTCAGTACGCCTGTACTAAATTACAATAATGTCTGCCACCAATGTCTCAGTCCCTGGAGAGATCTCACCTCTCACTGAAATGCATAGAGCCTATCAAATGAGCCTCTTTTCACTAAAGGACTGTGTACCTTTCTTTCTAGTGATTTTAGGATGCTTTCTGAAATGGGTGAATTTGTGTGTGGGCCCTTTAAGAGCAGGCTTTTTTCTTGCTTATGTCTATAGCTTTTCTGGGAGTATTCCCCATTGTAGTTAGTAGTCAGCAAAACCAGATATTATGACACTCATCTCACTTGTGCTGCATCCAAAAACTGCTTATTGTGGTAACTCTCCCCAGCTCAGATCTCCCACTCCTCCAGGGAAGGCTTCATATCTTATGATTGCTCCCAGCCGGCTGTGAGGCACTGCAGCTTGAAGGTGACTTTTTTCTCTCCAGAAAGGAATTTTTTTTTTTTTTAAATAAAGAATTTTTTTCCCAGGGAAGATTGGCCCTGAGCTAACATCTGCCCCAGTCCTCCTCTTTTTGCTGAGGAAGACTGGCCTTGAGCCAACATCCATGCCTATCTTCCTCCACTTTTTATATGTGGGACAGCTACCACAGCATGGCCTGCCAAGCAGTGTCATGTCTGCACCCAGGATCTGAACTGGCAAACCCCAGGCTGCCGAAGTGGAACGTGTGAACATAACCGCTGCACCACCGGGCTGGCCCCCAAATTTCTGCCTCTTCCACCTCAGTCAGCACTCTCCCTTGTTGTGGGGATTCTTTTTATCTAGTTTTCATTCTCTCTTATGGGTAATTGTTCCAAGTGTAGTGGTAAATTTGTTATGTCCATAAGAGGAGGCAGAGCCTGCCTATGCCACCATCTTGACACTGTCTCTCAATTTATTTTTGATATGATGTGAAGTAGGGATCTATCTTTTTTTCCTACCTGGACAACTTACTGTTCTTAACTATGTTTTCTGAAGAGTTAATCTTTCTCCTCTGATTTGTAACTCCATATCAGACATAAGAACATTTCTATATATGTGTGGGTCAATTCTGGTCTCTTTTTTATATTCCTCTCTTCTATTTGTCTAGCCTTATGTCAAAATGATGCTATCTTAATTTATATAACTTTATTCTAAACTCTAATATATTGCAGAATAAGTCTCTACACCTTATTTTTCGAAGTTATTTCAATGGTTCTTGGTTCTTTACTCTTCCCTTTAAATTGTAGGATCAGTTTTTCAAGTTCCTCAAAAATACTCTTTGGGATTTTGATGGAATTAATTTTTGGTAAAATTAACATCTTTATAATTTTGTCTTTCTATTCATGACCGTATTCCATCTCCACTTATTTAAGTCTTTTTTTGTCTTTTCATAAAGTTTTATAATTTTATCCATAAATACAGTTGGTGATCATAATTCATGGATTGCATATTTGTGAATTTACCTACATCCTAAAATTTGTTTGTAACCCCCAACTCAATACTCACTGTGGTTTTTTGGAAACTCATGAACACGTGTAGAGTGGTGAAAAATTTGAGTTGCCTGACATACATGGATGTTCCTAGCTGAGTTCCAGCAGGTGAGGTTTGCCTTCTTGTTGCAATTCTCATATTGTAAACGGACGTGTCCTTTTCACAGTTCATTTAGTGCCATGTTTTTCACATTTTTGTGCTTTTTTCTGGTTGATTTTATTATTTAAAATGGCCTCCAAGCATGGTGATGAAGGACTATCCAGTGTTCCTAAGTGCAAGAAGGCTGTGCTGTGCCTTACAGAAGAAAATACATGTGTTAGATAAGCTTTGTTCAGGCGTGAGTTATAGTGCTGTTGGCTGTGAGTTTAGTGTGAATAAATCAGCAATCTATATTAAATGAGGTTTTTTTTAAACAGAAACACACATGACACAAGGTTATATATTGATGAGTTGGTGAAAATGTCACAGATACTGGCAGGACCCTAACCCTGTATTTCTCCTTGGAGCAATGGCTCAGTATTTGCTACCTGAGTGTTTGTGGCAACTTTATAGAGCATAATTATGACAAATAATGAGAATCAATTTTATCCTGAACATTTTGTATTATATTTGCTTTAAGGTACCTTGAAGTGTGTGTAATTGTGAATAGTATCTGTTTTTGCGTTACATTTTCTGACTTGTTTTTACTGATGTAGAGTATTTTGGGATGCTGATCTTATGTCCCATCTTTGTCATTTTACTAGCTGTGTGATCCTTGGCAAGTTTATTAGTTTTCTGGGGCTGCCCTAACAAAGTACCATAAACTGGGTGGCTTGAAACAACAGAAATTTATTGTCTTGCAGTTCTAGAGGCTAAAAGTCTGAATTCAGGTGTTGGCAGCTCCTGATGGCTGCCAGCAATCCTTGGCATTCCTTGGGTTGTAGTTGCATAACTCCAATCTCCGACTATGTTGTCACATGGGATTCTCCCTGTGTGTGTCTCTGTCCGAATTTCTGTCTTCTTATAAGGGCATCAGTCATATTGGATTAGGGCCCACCCTAACGACCTCCTCTTAACTTGATTACATCTGCAGAGATCTGATTTTCAATAAGGTTGTATTCACAGGTACCAGGGGTTAGGGCCTCAACATATCTTTCGGGGAGCACAATTCAACCTATAACACTAAGTTATTTTACCTTTCTATACATTAGTTTTTTTTTTTTGGAAATAGTCATTGTATCATTCTCAAGGGGCTATTGTGAGTATTAGATTAGTTAATATTATTAGTTAATAACATACAGAAAGTACCTAGAAATGTTCCTGACCCACAGTGAGAATTCAATATGTGTTAACCAGTCAAATTACTTTTATCCAATGACTTTGCTGAACTCTGTTATTGCTTTCAATAGTTTGCCTGTCTTATCTTGAATATAAGCTATAGGTAATCTCATTGTATGGAAAAGGCAACTTTGTCTTTACTAATTTCTACATATTTTATTTTACTTTCATACCTTATTATTGTAAGACCTCCAGGAGAATATCGACCAGAAGCAGTAATAGTAGGATAGTGGGCATCTTGTTTTGTTTGTGATTTAAATGGGAATTATTTCATAATTTTATCATTAAATATGATGACTGCTATTGGTTTACGTTGATGTCATTTCTCAGGTTAAGAAAGTTTATTTCTAGTCATAAGTTTTAAAGTGTTTTTAAAATTAAATTTCTTCTTTAAAGGCAAAATCTAACCCTGCACTTCTTTTTTTTTTGAAGATTGACACCTGAGCTAACAACTGTTGCCAATCTTCTTCTTTTTTTCTGCCCAAATCCTCCCAGTACATAGTTGTGTATTTTACTTGTGGGTGAATTAAACTTTAAATGAGTATTAAATACTTTTTTCTGCATTTCCTAAGATAGTTATGTTTTTTTCTCCAATATCAAACCCCAAAGGATAGGAATCAGCAGCAAATGAAAGTTCAGGCAATGGGTTAGGAGGTGAGTTGAAACTAGTTGGAATCATACCAGATTGAGAACAAAGGAAGAAACCCAAATTACATTCAAATGGCTATTTGCTTTTGTTGTTTTGCATATGCAAAATATATGGATATGGAAGACTAGGTTAAAGTTGGTAATAATAATAATAACATGATCAATAACAGTTAACATTAACACCCCCCACCAAATCCTCCCAACACAATAGAAATAAAAGGGCGTACATTTTCTTTTGTGGTTTACAAAGTACAGTTATTTTGTGAGCTTGAATAAAGTGCCAGCATAGAAAAAAACCTGAAATAATGAAGGGAAAGTGTCCACAGCACTTTGACCAAGGAGGCAGTATAATTCCAGCTTCATGCTTAGTCACGAAATCATCCCAAATAGCTTGTTGAAATTCAGTCTGTAATATGGTGTAGATTCTCCAACGGGGAGACTCCTCCCAACTGCTCAGGCTCTGTTTGAGTCATTCTCTGTTTGAGGCCTGGTCATTTTCTTTTCCCTTTCTTTCTTATAATCAAATAATTTTTATTATTATTTGAAAGTTTCTGGCACGGGGATGGATCATCTTTTTGGGATATGGATAAGGTAAAAACCTGGCTCAAACCCATATAAAAACTACCAAAACCTGTTTGTGATGGATGTTTGGACAGGCTTTGCAGCTGAAGTCCCTCTTTAGATGACAGCTGGCTCCTGGCCTGGACCTTTGCACTCTCTTCTGTTGATCCCGTATGCGAGTAATCTCTGTTCTGAGCAGGTGCCTCCTGACTGCAAATCTTCAGAGTGAGAAAAGCAAAGGGGAAGCCAGGAGCTGATGGCACCGGAGTCCTCTCAGGCTTTCTTTGGAGCGAGGAAAACTCAGTGTTGTTTACTTCTTTACTTTGGAGCTGTTAGTCTTAGTTGCTGGCAGCAGAGTTATTCCTCACTGGAGGCTGTCAGGGCACAATCCAAAGGCCATTTGCGCATGTTTCTGGGCAGCTTTGGGATCTGCTTCACTAAATCCCAGTGGAAAAAAAGAACGTTTCTACCTGCACAACAACTTGTTTTTCAAGTTCTGAAAATGATCTGCAAAAAAGTAAATGTTCAGTAAAAGTTATAAACTATAAGGAAACTTTCTTCCTTCCCGCCTTTCCTCTCTCCTTTCTTCTTCCTTCCTCTTTCCTGCCAGCACACATTTGTTGAGTATCCATTATATATGTCAGAGACAGATGATGAGCACAAAATACTTAGCGAAATTTCTAGTATACAATAGGCACTCAATAAGTGATTACTGTCCCCAGTGAGATCAATGCAAGTTTGGGTGCCATTTGTTATCACATGCAGAAAACACCTTACCAAGGGGAGGCTTCATCTTGATGCCTTTCTCTGGGCAGAAGCTGATGTTTGTATAGCACAGTCCATTGCCTGGAAAAATGACAACTAAACAACTACGGCAACCATGAATGTACACTAAATTCAATTTCTAATGACATTTCTATGGGGTAGTGAAACAAAATCTGTCTGAAAACCTTGATTCAAACATGGAGCTAATGGGGAAATGTGGCAATAGACAATTTGAAGAGTGTGTAAAAGGTTAATGGGTTACTCTTTAAATAACATATGTAAGGAATTTTTTCCCATTTTGAGGACAGCTTTTTCTAAGTTCTCACACAACTTTCTTTTCATAATGGGTGGGCTGCCTTTCTCAGCTGCATACTGTCATTCCTAAACAATCCTAGAGCTAGAAATTTTAAGTGCTGTCACCCAAAATTGCTAAACAGAACTTACTCTTTAATTTGTCTGTCACTCTTTCTGTCACTCCCCTGGCACTTTATGGTGAGGCATTGGTTCACCTGTCATATCTTGAGCTCCTTTACAGTAAAAAGAGAGGACCCAGCTTTACTCTTTGATGGCCAGAGAGGTCACCCACAGCTGCCCAGGGCTATTTTGATCTAAAACTTTGGGGGTGAATCCTGCTGACAAAGTGCAAGTAAAGTAACAAATTCTTACTCTTTCACCTAAAAACTATCAATAAGTAGCAAAGACTGGAAAATGGAGAAGCAAAGGATGGCGACAGATTCAGAATCTGGTCATCCCAGCCCTTTATTATGACTATAGTTTAAGCAAATGACTTGCTGTAGGGCCACGCTCAGCAATGCTGCATAGAGGCAGGCAAGCAGCTGCATATGGATTTCTTAGCAGAAGATGTAAAGAGCTTGTACAAATCAATGAGTAAGAGAGGCCACTAAATGGCTAATTATTCTACTTGACTTCCACCTATTAGGTTTATCTAACTGGGGGAAACCATTGGAGGAGAATAATTTACTCTGTTGGCCAGCCTTTTTCTTACCTCCTGAGCATGGAATTTCTGAGGGCAGCCTGTTGGTTTAATGATGGGGGTTTTGCTTGGACTCCACATTTCAGGTTAAATGCTCCATTAGGTGCCACTAAAGGATGTTACATGTTCCAGAAGAGAAGGAGAGGATGCAATGTGAATGTTCTGTGTCACACAGTCAAGGGTATGTAATAGGGTCCCAAGAAGAGTCATGGTAAATTTCAGTTTAGTCTGTGCCCTCCTGCCCCAAATCCTCTCTGATTATTGAAGGAAGTCCTTGGGTAAGGGTAGGGGTAAAGCAAGAGGATCTCCTGTACTTCAATGTTATGACATTATCTCTTCCTGCTCCCAAACCAGGGTGCTAGGCTTAGGAATGACAGCACCATCACCTGACATGTTGCCGTAGCTGTGCGCCCATGCCAGCTCCTTGGCCCCGTTGAAGTAGAGGTGTGCCTTCCTCTCCCCTGTCGGCCCGGTACTAGGCCACAGAGCACATTCGGCTTGTGTGCTCTGTGTCTACCGGAGACTTTCAGATGCAGGGCTTTGTTCTATGTGCTCTTCATGACAGGGTTCTTGTATCTGTGATTTTGGCTTTGGACCCAGGGGAAGGGCTGGGGTGCAGGGTTAGGACCATCCTGCCAGTCTTCACCATGCTGTTCTAAAACCCTCCTCTTCTCTAGGCCCTGTCCTAGAGCTGGAACTTAGTCTGACCCCTGTGCCTCCTTGACCCTCCATCCACACTGTCCTCTTCTCCACTGAGCTCACAGCCTTCATTTCGGGGGCGGAGGGGTGACAAGGTTGATCTCCAGTCTCCCTGCCCATCAGATGGAGCCCCAGACGAGTCTGATTTTATAGTCAGTGCATCTCTTAGGCCTTTGTTCTAGAACCTCTGCAACAATAATGGCCACTATATATTTTTTAGCTTTTTAAATGAATAACTCGATTTTTAAAGCAAAATTGTTCACGGAAATAATATTAGGAGAAGTTCGGGGACGTAAAACATTTTCAATCTTCCATCTACAGATGATTTCATTTTTTCCTTAGCATATGGTGAAGTTTTGGAAATGTGAGCAGGGTGACTTTTTTGGGGTCTTTAATGAAAGAATCAACAGTTGGAGAGTACGTACATACCTCTGTGAAAGTGATTTTCTGGACAACTCAGTAGAAGTCGGCACCATTAATTTTATGTTAGTCTTCTCGTGGAGAAATGTTCTATAACAGCAGGTGATTCCTACAGCTCAGCTTACATTTGCTCCCTGATGCAGGGCCCCATCCATCTCCCACCCTCTCTCCCACATGAGGAGCTAATATTTTTCTGACTGGCTTCATTTCTCTCTTCCTCTTCGAGTTTGAGTTAAAGTCCATTTTGGGAACTTGTGCCTATATTTTAAAAAATTTTATTGATGAGAGGCTCTGCTTTAATCTATAATTAATGAGTCAGAACTCTCTGTCCAAGATGCTTTTTAAGCACCACACAAAGTGCTTTAATTTATATACTAAAGTCTTCATTTTGTTCTTAAACCTTTTGGACTCGCGTGGTACATTTATCAAGTATGATTCTGTAAGTTCTTAAATGGGCAATGTGCAGCTTGGGCTTAATAGATAACATTAATAAACTAACACTTAATAACAACACTAAAAAGCCACTTCCATCTGGATTTGCTGGCAATAAAAAGAGACATTACAGAACTTTGGGAATTTGATTAAGGCGCCAAATGCTAATCTTAGATTACAAAATTGTGGAGTCTAACTATTTAGGAAAACAAAGCAACCAAGAACAGGCTTTTGGTAAAAGCTTTGCACTGTGGATGAATAATTAATGTGTTAAATGTACTTTGTAATAAACTGTATCATAATGGATTACTTTTGATAGCTAAATTGGCAATGATACTCCAGCATGGCTTCACTGACCCAACCTTTCAATTTTACTCGGTAGATTTATTGGGTTAAACTACAATGAACCTATTATAGGTCTATTTTAATTTGTTTAGAAATCATAATTAATTTAAAAATATTGATGGAGACTGCAAAAATTATATAAAAATTGGCAAAGTTACCAAAACAAATAACAAGACAAGGTCTTTAAAAGAGAACGTGGCAGAATCTACTTTTAAGGTAACTAAGCTGCATTCAGTAGGGAAAAAACATTTCAAAAGAACCAATTAACGTTTACATTCAAGAAAATGTTGAAATTAGTGATATATGGTTATTATATATGGATAATAAAGATGAAATATTCATGTTAGGTGGTTTAAAAATAGTCAAATGTTTTAGAAATAAAATAGCAATAAATTATAATTTACATCAACTTTGAAATCAAAACTTAGAAGTAGATATAAGAATTAAAGATCTAGATGATTGAGAAAATATCCTGTTTTGTGATGTTTTTGAGTCTGAAATTCTCAACATTTTTTCAGAAATTGAATATAAATCCCATCAGAATGCCTCAGAACACAAGGAGAATGGCAACCGAAATAGACTATCTCTTAGAAAAGTGAATTTTATCTCCTCAATCTTTGCCTCAACCTTAAGGAAATTGCATTTATTTCTGTTTTCATACAGCACTCCATTTTCAGAAGAGGATATTCAAGGGTCATGCTGGAGTAAAAGTACAGAGTTACTGCAAAATACATAATTCATCACTTGTTTTGAGAGTCCCTTAATTCCTACTCCCAAGTAACAATAATCTCACTCACATAAAGAACTTTGTCTTGTGAAGGGTTTTCGCTTTTCAATGTTATGATGCTGTTCACTATTTTAAGAAAAGAAGCTCATATTAAATAATATATTTTTTGTGATCATATATACATAGATTAAGTGAAAAAAATACGCCGCTGATAACAACGGTGATTTCTGTGGAAGGAATAAAGATTGGGGTCTTCATCAAAGGGGACTTTAGCCTACAAAGCACTTTCACACATATTTTTTCATTTATCCTTAAAACAACCTTGTAAACACTTGTAAACTGAAGTTTGTATAGGAGGCTCCTTTACATTCATCTCATAAATAGTTGAGAACCCACTATATTTCAGCTACTTGGGATATATCAGTGAATAAAGTCCCTGAGCTCATAGAGCTGACACTCTGGTAAGGAGTACGGACAATAAATAATAGTTGCAAAAAGTGAGTAGATTACATATGAAGGTAGAAGGTGCTAATTGATATAGAAAAGAAAAAGAAAAGCTTTGAAAGAGGTGAGGGATTATCCATGGGGATATTTGAGTGAAGGGCTTTCTAAGACAAGAGACCTGTCAATACGAAGATCCTAAGGCAGGAGCGTGGCTGCTGTGGTTGGAGCAGAGTGAAGAAGAGAGTCAGACAGACAACGCAAATCATTGTAAGGTCTGTGGTTCTTCCTTCAAGGGAAATGGGGAGCCATTGAAGGATTTTCAGCAGATGAGTGATACAATCTCACTTGGGTTTTAAAAGTTCCACCTAGCTGTTGTGTTGAGATACAGTGTGAAGGACAAACGTATCAGGAAGCCCTGTAAGAGGCTCAGGCAGTGATCCAGGAGTGGGGTGTGGTGAGAAATGGACAAAATTTGAGCATATTTTGAAGGAATCCCTAATAGGATTCCCTGAGAGATTGGAGGAGGGTAAGAGAGAATGACATGTGAAGAAGGACTCCAGGGTTCTTTGGCCTGAGCACCTGGAAGAATGGAGGTGCCGTCACCTGAAATGGGGGAAAGGCTGCAGGCAGAGCAGGTTTTGGGGGGAAGGTGGGAATTCAGAGGTGGACGTGTCACGTCTGATATGTCTATAAGTATATTTAGGTCAACTGTCAAGCAGAAAATTAGACATATGAATCTAGCATTTAGGAGAGAAATCTGGAGTGGATATATGCATTTGGGAATTGTCAGTATGTTAATGATATTTAAAGCCCTGAGATGGGTGGCGCTGCCAAGCCAGTGAGGGTGGAGAGAGATGAGAGCACCAAGGACCCAGCCTCTCTTCATGCCACGAGTGTTAAACACATACTTAGAGAAATAAGAGAAAGTGCTGTGAAAGAAAATCTCCTGGGACTCTGAGGTATGAGGTGGTCAGGGTGAGCCTCCTGCAGAAAGTGGCACTTTCAAGGAGACTTGAAGGATGATTAGGAAGGAGTTAGCCTGGAAAAGGGAGGAGAGGTTGGGTGAAGAGAGCCAGGGCGGAATGATGGCACGAGCAGGTGACCCGGAGCCGGACTGGACCTGGCGTGCTTGCTGAAGAACACGGGTGAGCGTGGCAAGAACTTTGTGTGTGGAGCTGGGGGCGGGTGACATGAAATGAGGTTGAAGAGGAAGGGAGGGCCAGATTAAGCCAGGGGCTGCAGGCCATGTGAGGATTTTGAATTTATGAGCAATGGGAAGCCATTCAAAAATGCTAAGAAAAGCACACCCGGTGGCACAGTGGTTAAGTTTGCATGCTCTGCTTTGGTGGCCCAGGGTTTGAGGGTTTGGATCCCAGATACAGATGTACATACCGCTCGTCAAGCCATGCTGTGGCAGCATCCTGCATACAAAAATAGAGGAAGATTGGCACAGATGTTAGCTCAAGGACAATCTTCCTGAAGGAAAAAGAGGGAGATTGGCAACAGATGTTACCTTAGGGACAATCTTCCTCACCAGAAAAAAAAAAAAAGCTAAGAAGAAAAAGAGTATGAAACAAAGGATTAAAATCCTTTAGCTAGAAAGAAGTTAATAATAAAGTGTTTCAAGAACAGTGTAACAGAAGTTTCTGCTTAAAATGTACGTAGAAGACACGGGAGAAAGCAGGATGAATGACAAAGTTGCAAAACAGGCTTTTGACGCTACGATTTAAAGCAAAACAAGGTAAGATTGTGAATAATATTTAACATTACACTCATTTTATTAAAGAAAAAAATTGAAAACCACAAAAGCTAGAGAGGAATAACAGAAACTGGGTATGGTGTTCCTGGTGGTGTGGCCCTCAGATTGAGTTGTGAAAGTCATTTCAAATTGGAAAGAAGAACAGAACCAGGCATGTAAAATAATGAGTGATAGGGAAAAGACCAGGAGCTGGTCCCCTTATATAACGTTAGATCTGGTGTTATATAATATCAGGTCCTCTGTTACAATGTTAGAACAGGTCATGGTTAATGAGTGGTGACAAGTTGTTTTTTATCTACCCTGAGACTCCAAAAAGAAAGCCTCTACCAAGGATTTTGGAGAGGCAGGAGGAACACTTTTTTGACATTATAATACATTGCAATGAGTTTTGTGGGCTTGCCTTTTCTGAAAGTCTTTAGAAGATGGACAGACCAGAGGTTGACAATGTTTAAACGAGTAACCATGGTGAATCTTAGTGGGTTTTGCTGGTTGGACTTAATGATTGTAATTGCCCCAAACTAGGAAACCATTCCAGGAGGCCCGGAGTGATGAGAGTTAGCAAAAATGAGGGTTAGAAGAAGTGATATGTGGACGTTTGCAGTATTTTGCAGGAAGAGTTACCTGGGGCCATGACGGGTAGCCGCAAAAACAATGACGTGTCATTCAGGGAGTTGTGTGGGCTCTCCTCACACAACATACATTTAAATCTACAAGGCAGATTCTCGTCTGCTTGGGAAGGTACACAAGAGGGGAAGGACGCGATTTTTCTAGCCCCATGTTTTTGTGAATAGAATGGACAGCTAATCCTGAATCCAAGGGAATATCCTAAAAACCTTTTAATAAATCTAAGATTTCTTGACAACCAAATCCTAAATAATCTTAGAGAAATGTCTTAAAGAAATGTCACATTAGCTCCTTCATTCAATCAAAAAATGGTAATTGAGCTCCTTGTTTGTGCCAGGAACAGTGCTAAATGCTTGATTGGTCCCTATCCTTACAGAGTTTACTCTAGTAGGGAAGACACATAATAAACAAGGAAATGAACAAATCTGATTTGTCCTGTGAAAGTAACACACCAGGTGGGGAGGTGAAAGTACTAGACTGGGCTGGGGCTGGGGAGCCTTCTGAGATAAGGAGTTTGGGAAGATTTCTCTGAGGAGGTGACATCTGAGCTGAGACCTAAGAATGAGAAGCTTCCAGTCTGAGGCACTAGATCATCCCGTCACATGCCCTGTGCTGGGTCAAGTGTCTTCAATTTAATTCTGTTCTTTCCAAAAATCCTTAAGTGGCGAAGCCTTTATGTCAGTTTACAACTTTTAGAAAGCCTAATAATCCTGCCACTTAAGTTATAGCTTCCATTTACTTACAGGCATAATCTTTTATCAGCATCTATTTGCAACTATTTTAATGCAATGTAAGCTTGATACGTACCCCACTATCATTCCCAGTATAGGCTTAATAGGAAAAGAATCATTTGCTAAATAGAAGGTTCACAAACAATTTGCACATTCAACTGTAGGGGGAGTGAATATTCATAATAGGAAAAATCCTCCTGCATAAAGCGACTCTAATGGTTACTGGGGATTCAGAAACTTGGAAATAGCATCAAAATATAAATACTGGTGTATTACCAAGATTGCATATTATTCTGTATTATTAAATCATAAAAATCTCAACTTTTACCGCAATCAGGTTTTGAATGCTTAACATTCTCATGCCATTTAACTAGAACACATTTTTCTGGATACAAATGGATATATTAATTTCCATAAAAGCGTTATCTTTTTTACAGTATATTTAATTCAGATCCAGTTTCTATTTCCACTAAAATAATTGCTTATAATACACAGACACGATTTTATATGACTAATTAGAACAGTGTATGGGAAAAAATAGGTTTGCAGGTAATATTGAAATTAAATATGTTAATCTGTACCTCTGTGTGCACATTTTATATGAGCTTTAATTTGCCAAATAAATTATAGTTCTGTGTTTATAAGGTGCCCTTGAAAGAGTGTCCTATTTTTGAGCACTAATACCATGGGGAAACAAATATACAAAGATTTTAGCTATAGGCTACACTTGCATAAATTAAGGCAGAAGCCGTTGGTTGGTAAAGAGAGTTGTGGTATCCTTAGTTTTTTAAACACTCTGAATTGTTAACACAATTTTTTTTAGTATGGTTACTAATATTAAGATAATAAATAATATTTAGTTTCAATATTGCACCCTTCAGCCAGGGCATAAATTCATTTTGAGTGCTGTGTTGAATTAATGTATAATAAACGTACTGCAGTTTGCTATCAGGAATTCTCGATGAAATGCAGGCAGGCAGTTCTTTGCTTATGCATTAGCACTGCAAGTCTTGCTCTGTTTAATTTTAGCTATTTATAAAATTGCTCCACTGACAGTCCTCTTTATTTTAATGCGATTGTTTTAAGGTTAACCAGAAATGGTACCGTGTGTTTCTTGAAGGAGGTTATGAGTGCTGATGTAGGAATATGGTCCTTAACAAAAATTCAGGACACCTAGTTGCCTAATTGGGTGAATTGTGGTGTTCCCTGTGGGGCAGGGCCTGCAAAGTCACTGTGTGTACCAGGAGCGGCTGAGTGTCTCAGAGGGAGTTGATCACAGAGGACTTGTGAAAACAATGTTGCTCATGGAAATAGAATCTGATAGCAGCAGCAGCAACTGCCACCTACTTCTGAAACAAATGACAACTGTATTTAAATGTTGTTTATTATTGTCTAATACGTTGTTTCCTTTTTATAATGTTTATTTAAGTAACAACTCACAGGACTTTGGGCTTAAAAGTGGCTCTAGGTCTTGAATCCTGACAAAGGAGTACAGCAAAGTCCCAGATAGTATCCAGATTTGCCACTAAAGGAAGTAGCAAGAAAGCCTTTGAAAAGGAAAAAGCTAGAATTGCTCTGTATCAGTCAGCCTGGGCTACAACAACGAAATATCACAGATCAGGGGGCTTCAACAACAGAAATTTATTTTCTCACAGTTCTGGGGGCTAAAAGTCCAAAATTAGGCCAGCATGGTCAGGTTCTGGTGAGAGCTCTCTTCCCGGTTTGCAGATGGCCGCCATCTTGCTGTGTCCTCACTAGGAGAGAGAGTGGGCCAGCTCTGGTGTCTCTTCTTATAAGGACACTAACACGACTGGGTCGGAGCTCCACCCTTATGGCCTCGTTTAGCCTTAAATACTTCCATAAAGGCCCCATCTCCAAATATAGTCACATTGTGGGGTAGGGTTTCTGCATACGAATTTTGAGGGGACACAATTCAGTCCATAGCATACTCTAAACTGTTTAATATGGTTTTTAGATAGATATTCATAATGCTTTTTGGTGTCAAGGACCCCTTTCATAGTTTGGTAAAGCCTGTGGACTCCCTCTCAGAATAAAGTTTTTATTTATTATTTTTATTTATGTATTTATTTATTTTGTGGCTTAAACCAACACAAATTTATGATCTTACGGTTCTGGGATCAAGAAGTCCAAAATTGGTTGCCCTGGGCCAAAACTAGGTATTGGCAGGCCATCCACTCTCTGGAGGCTCCAAAGGACGATCTATTTCTTGCCTTTTTCATTTTCTGTGGCCACTTCCTCCATCTTCAAGGTCACCTCTCCAATCTGTGCTTCTGTTGTCATGTGGGCGTCTTCTCTTCTGTCGTCAAATCTCCCTCTACCTCCCTCACACAGGGACACTTGTAATAACATTTAGCACCCACTGGGATAATCCAGGATAATCTGTCCACCTCAAGATCATTAACTTAATCACATCTGTAAAGACCTTTTGCCATTTAAGGTAACATTCACAGGTTCCAAGGATTAGGGTGTGAGTATAAGGTTTTTAAATGCATAAGGTAAATTACATAGGGTTTCAAAGGAAACCAATTGTATGGAAGGGCAGTTAGCAAAATTTTGAAACATTGTGATCTAGAAATGTGAGTTTCTTTATTAACACATTAAACAATATGCTCTAGTAGTTTGTCTAAGAACTACCACAATTTGGATGGAGTGATGGGTAAAAAAGATATTTTGAAATATTTGCAGTAACTGAATATAATTTGAAAATGTTTGTGATTTTTGTTAATGACAAAATCACAGGTAACTGCTAATACTATTGTGATTGGTTCCTGGCATTCATAATGGAAGGAAATGCAAGATTTTAATGAGAGGTTATGAAAATAAAAGTATAATTTTTGTTTTTATGCATATTCAAAGACTTTCTTAATTCTATTTATGGACCACAAGTTTAGAACCCCTGGATAAGTCACTTTTTAAAGGTTTATTTGCAATTTTAAAATCCGTTTTTATATTAGCAATGTTTTTGATCATAAAATATATGTCAGCTATTATTATACTTAATAACAAAAAATTATTCATAGTTTTTGTTACAATGGAAATTGGTTTTAAAGAGTATTTTAAAAGTTGTGGGTTTCAGCTGAGGTTGAATGGACTTCTAATTGGTGTAAGATAATGTCAAAATGGTAAAATTTTATAATAAGCAACTCCACTTATAAAAGGAATTATTACAATATGAGAATCCATTTTTAAATTCACTTGCCAAATACAGACATACTTCGTTTTTGTAACTGACTGATTTAGGAAAGCTATATATTTTGGGGGCATTGCTAAAATTCCCATCAAAGAAAAAATAAATCTGGGCTCCCTCCATATGAAATAGTACATCTATGATTTTATCTCACAGTAGTTTCTGAGCTTGGTCCTTTCAGAAAAAGAAAATATATAACCAAAAAGCAAAACTATTTTCCTTACTGGAGACAAAAGACTGCTTCTCAAATAAGCCACCCTAAAGGAGGGAGTGTCTTCAGGAAACATGGCTGAAATGTTGAGAAGGTCGACTTGAGTAAAAGCTTGAAGACGCCTTTGGGGGTTAAACTCTGGACAAAGAATTTGGGGTGCATTTTAAAATGTTTAAATAGTCAGCCTATCTTAAAGGGTAGAAGGCTTGCTGACCTGAATCAGTTGAGAAATGCTTTAATCTCAGAGGCATACCTGCACTGCTGTTTCCTTCAGTACAAGTACTAAGATGGGATATGTAACAAGAAAAGCAACCAGGCCTATTCAGGCAAGTTTGAGGACATAAGCTCTTTTCAGTGAAATGAGCATTTAACATTTGTGTCTTCCTGGTCTGTGTTCCTGTCTCTGGATTCCATGAAAAAGATTTGGTTTCCTTATTTGGATCTATCTTTTTAGATATTTCGTCATCAAATAGAAGAACCCATAGTTATAATAATGAGGATTTGCGTAGCACCCAAAACTTTCTTAAGAAACATATCTTTATTGTATTTGCTGATCAGATGATAAAATCGAGACTCCAGAGGTTTAGTGGCTTATCCAAGGATGTTGTTGTACAGAACTGAGATGTTGCAGTGTTAGGATAGAACTTAAGTTTTATGTCCAAATGCAACATTCTTTTTGCTAAACTCTGTGGCCTTATTTAAAACCATCCTGAGGAATGGACAGTGCCTCACAAGAAATCACATTTCAGTAAATATTCAAGAAATCTATTTATTGAATATTTAGTCAATAAATATTGATTAAATGGCTACAATGTGACAGGTAATGTGCTAGGCACCAACATTACAGTCGTGAACAAAACAGACATGGTCTCTGTCCACGTGAAGTTTACCATCAAGTTGGGGTGTGTGAAATATGTAATTATTGGAAGATGTGATGATCTAAGAGTGCTATCGGAGTCTGTAGGAGGTGCTAGGTTTTTTTTTTAATTACAGGTCAATATCTGAGCACATTGAGTTATAGTCTTTGTAGTGTCCTCTACATTGCATATTCACATACCTTGTCATTTAGAATATGAGTTTTGGAGTCTTTCTGCCTGGGTTTGAAACCTTGCTCCCTCATGTACTTGCTGTGTGATCTTGGCCAAGAGTCTTAACTTCCTTGTCCCTCAGCTTTTTCATTTGTAAAATGTGATAGCAATAGTACCTACTTCAAAGAGTTATTGTGGAGACATCATGAGATAATCTAAAATGCATAGAATGATGCCTGATATACAGTAAGTGTTCAATAAACGGTAGCTGATATGATGGCTATTGTTCATTCTTTCCTTAGTGTGTGACAAATGTTTTCTTGTCCTGGGTTAATGCCCACAATTAATACTTGCTAATACTGATGCCACCTGCCACCCTGTCCAGGCCCTGATGTTTTGACTTCAAAGTGAAGTGTCTTTGCAAGTCTTATATCAATGTGATCTGGTCCATTTCATAAAGCTCTACCCAATATCCCGGTTAAGACTCAGCTTTTCACCTTTAGTCTTAAAGGGAGCAGCGATGGGCCTCATATCTTTGTTGAAATTCTGCAATATGCAATTTGAAGTTAGATTGACCTTCAAGCTGACAAAGTAAAATAAACAGTTTTATAAATGAAAATGGCTAATCTGAAATAGATCACAGCTAAGAACTTCATTTTTTATTCATTCTCTTCATACAAGGTTGATATCATACAAGTGAACATCTAATATTGTACTTCATTGTGGGGCTCACTGAAGACGCAGTTAGAGGAAATTAAGGACACGATGAACTGGCAGAAATCAGAGAATATGTCTGTACTCCCTTATTTCAGAGAGTTATTATTTTTAAATGTAGGTATGCCTGATTTTAAAAAAAAGTAGTTACTAAAATTTTACTGTTGGATTCTTTTTCTTTTGAGCAGTTCTGGTTTCCTAGAAATCAAGAAACTGACAGTCTTAACTGTTTTTATATACGGCAGAGCATCACATACTTCAAGAAAACTGCGTGAAGGCACATAAGACTGGTTGCTTCAAACTCATATCTCTTAAAGAGTACTCTTAAAGAGTACTTAAAGAGTAGCAATTTCAATTTTTTTCAGGAAATAAAATCTATTAACAGCCCAAATATTTACCAGAGAAAATATAGTGAAAGAAAAAATAAAATTTTGCAATAGCATGGGAAATAAATCACAGAATCTGAACAGCTCTTCACACTCGCCTGACAGCTAAGTCTAGTGCCTTTGCACAAAGGAGGAGCTTTAAGACTGGTCTAAGGGCCTGCTGCGGTGATTTGCTGAGCAATCTGGGTGACTCATCCTTGTTCTGGTTCTGCAGCTCAAGTTCAGTCAAGATGGTGGACCAGGCTGTGTTAGCGGGGAACAGCTGAGAGTGATAAATAAGCCCTGTGCTCACGCCTGACTAGACTGTACTGAACTGAGTAGTCAGATTATATATGGTACATCACCGAGATTCATGGTCCAGAGGAGGTGGTCCCCTGCACATTCCAGGGCAGCCTCTGTCTCTGTGCAAATCCTTACACACACATACACACTTACACACATACACACACATGCATATACACATAAAGCTGAGCTTGTAGGAGGGCAGCTGGACTTTCCAAAGGTCTAATAAGACCTTCTCACACACATATGTTATCATTTTGGTTCTTGATTTTTGGATTCACAAGCTTACAACTCCACCTGACCTGGGAAACATTATTTATCTCTTTGTACTAATATTCTTCTGCATATCTTAGAAAAGTAACTCTTCTTGATTTACCTAAGTGGTGCCCATATCTAGTCTTTTGATCAAGCTGAACACATGAACATTTTTGATATGTTAGTTTTATGACTTTACTTATAACACTTGATTAATAAAATTTTATTGAATTGAATTATACATAGCTTAAGGTAAAATATGTTATGAAAAATGATGCAGTATCTAAATTCAGCACTGTTAAAAGTATATCTAACTAAATTAAATCCAAAAATGCATGACAATGAAAAAATAGGGGAAAATTCTAGAAATGATATCTAATATAAAGATGTATTCAGTTAGTGACCTAAATTTATATCTAAAAGTCCGACTTTCTTTTATACTCTTAGCATTCTTGAAACACTGGGTTCCTATGAGGTGCTGTTTTTTCCTTTCACTTTTTGTGTTAACTTTCCAAAAGGGAGACAACCAAAATATCCTCGTTGATTTAAATCTCTCCAGAGATACCCAGTACCACTGATCGTCTCTTCCCTCTGATTCTCCTCTGCAGAAATTCAGTGTCCAGATGTTTCAGAATCCAGATGGCCTATGAATCCTCTATCACCCAGAAAGGAGGAAAATGTGCATGAAAGCGGAAGATTGAAAAGAAAAAAAATAATTTAGGTGATGTAATGGCAGCATACTGGGCTTAAGGAAAAGCTTCCCCTCCTAAAGCAGCAACTTAATAAAATGCATGTTACAGTCTCTATCAGCAAGCCAGATTTTCAGCCTTGCCTCTTTTTTCCATCACCATTAAGAGGCTTGCAGAGATCCACACTGTTTAAAGGGCAGACAGCATGGAAGAACTATCATGTACAATTTAAAGTAGCAGCTAAAATTGGAATGGTCACAAGAAAGCCTGTTTCTTTGCAATTAAATTGACAAGCTGTCTATGATTACCCTAGGGAACTTGGCAGCTGAGTGATAAAAAGACTGCAGAGTGTTGAAAGGTCTAACGCAACTTACTAGGTGGACAAAGACCACATCTGCTTAATATACTGATTGGGAGAGTTGTGGAATGTACTTGGCTAAATTAGCCGAGGAGGGATACTAATGATCCTTCTTCCTCTCTAAGACCCTCTGCTCAGAAGCTATTTTAGAAATTACCCACAAATTTTTGGAAGCGTGCATTAAAAAATACTTTGGTGGAATACCTGATGTTATTTAGCATCCACGTACTGCTACAAATCACCAGAAGAATTGAGCAGAAATTTAGAAAGAAATAATAATAAAAAACATCTTCCACCAAATGTTTATGAAGTTTATAAATACTTGATATAAAAACTGGGTACCCAAGAGAAGATTTATAGTGATATCAACAACCAAAGAGCTGAAAGCACATGGATGATTTAATGCAAAATATTAGGCAAGAATTACATGATATTTTCATCATTGGGAGTCCTTTGAGAAGAGCAAAGCTGAAACTTAGGTTATAAAGGAGAAGACACTAATTTGAAAAGATACATACACCCCTGTGTTCACTGCAGTATTATTCACAATAGCCAAGATATGGAAGCAAACTTAATGCCCCTCAACTGATGAATGGATAAGGAAAATGTGGTAAAAAAGAAAAAGATACTGCCATTTGCGACAACAGGGATGGACTTTGAGGGTATTATGCTAAGTGAAATAAGTCAGAGGGAGAGAGACTATTACCATATGATTTCATACATTGTAGAAGATAAACCAACAAACCAACAAACACATAGATAGAGAGAACAAATTGGTGGTTACCAGAGAGGAAGGGGGCAGGGGGAGGGTGAAAGGGGTAAAGGGCACATATGTATGGTGATGGATGGCAACTAGACTTTTGGTGGTGAACATGATGTAGTCTATACAGAAGTCAAAATATAATCATGTACACTTGAAATTTATATAATGTTATAAACCAATGTTTACCTCAATAAAACAAAATAAAAATTAAATAAATAAAGGAAAAACGATAACTAGATTTTGGGTGGTAGCAATTTGTGAAGACTGACACACCCATTTCAGCAATGTCATCTTAATTTTAGTTACTTCATTCCTTAAAAGGGCAAATGCATATAAAAATGTAAAGGTTTCTTCTGATATATTTCATAGGTATTAATAACACTGTACACTAAATGAATGAATGATGACAATGGCTACTTGCCTTTCTGTTCTTTCTGAAGGCTGAGTACCCATTTACTATAGCAAACCTGGAAAATGATTTGTGACTATTTCCGAAGTAGCTTATCCTAAATAGGATGGCTGAAGCAGAAGTGCATTATATACCACCTTGGAACTCACTTCAAAACCAGAGATTTTCCAATTAGCTGGCCAACGGTGGCTGGTCTTTGAGACCGTGTGGTACTTCAACAAAGTTATTCCAAGCTCAAAGTCATTCAGATGCTCAGCATCAGATAAAAACTCCTCAATAGGATGTTTGGATTAATGAAACAATAATATATTAGTATAGCACGTCACATTTTACAAAGTGATTTTACATTCAAAGTCACCTTTTTTCCCCCATTAACAACCCTGCAGGGTAGATTTTGCTGCCCCCACTTTAAGAAGAAGGAAAGGAAGCCCAGAAAGGTTAAGTGAGTGACTTGCCTAAGGTCACACAGTAATTGGCAGAGACAAGTTTCTTTGTGCTGCAATCAAAGGAAGACTGAGAGCAGAGTCTAACGTGGAGCATAGCATGAGATGTTTAGAAAAAGTCCTTCATTTGCAAAACCTAAGTCAACACATTTGTGTAAATTGAACATTCAAACTTCCCTTTTGGGATAACTGGATGAGATGATACACGTTGGTTGATGCCTTCAGCCAGACTCCTAAGAATGCGAATCTAATTATTGAGGAAAAAACACTTGTATTCTTTCCTCCCCTCATGTTGAAGGTTATATACACTTATGTACTCCTTACTTGCTTTTTCTAAGAAAATGTGCAATGTGGTAAGAGGGCTGCTATAACATTACTTTTTCCAAATGTCCCCACTGCTACCAGCTAGTACAATGCCTTTAAAAAAGTAGGGTGGAATAAATGCTTTTTGATGCTAATTATGATTTCTGACAGATAGCAACCAAATCTTGCTCCGAAAAATAGTTTTAGATTCATCCAACTCTTGATTGTCCATGGAAAGAGGTACTAGGAATAGCAGGGATAACTGAAATCCACAAACACAAACCTCATTTTACAAATAGTTTCAATCTCCTCCCTCAGCAAACTTTTAACTATAGCTAATAACACGATTAGGTTGACTGGTTTGAGCTTTATCTGCCCCTCTCTGTCTACTCTGGTTGAGATATTGCTGAGTGGAAAAACAGTTTATAAAAAATAGGTAAAAGGATTAATAAAATCCAGAGTTGATTGGAGTAAAACATCTCTTTGACAACAGTGATACGTGCATATAGGTGCTTAATAAATGCTTTTTAATGATAGGCATATATAACCATTGAAATATATTGCCCATCTAACGCTTCCTTTTCTTTCACCAACCCAGATCACCACAATTCCCGGGGTTGCTCAAATACCTTCACACCGGTCTTGTGTATTAAAGCATTACTGAATGTTAGCCATACATTTATTATAAGCCAGCAAATAAACTTCCAGCAGTAAGGACACAAAACCCTTTAAAAATATAGCATAGTGTGAGATTAAGATCCAGAATGAAGTAGAGTATATATCTTTATTACTATAAAGTAATATTGGGTGTCTTGACAGCCTCTAAAATTGGTCAAGTTACTGGATACATTTACAAAAATGCTACCTCTTTACTGAAGGAAAGAGTACTGAGATACGAAAATGATTTGATATGTTTATTTTACAACAGTACTACATTGTATATAAACACAGGGTAGTTGAATGCATTAGTGTGTGAGGTGACATCTTTTAAAATTGGAAACACTGACGGAATCAGCACTGGTTCTATACCCAATGTCCATTTCTCCTTTTTGCCTTAACAAGATACCTTGGATTTGTTTGGGACTGGGCTATGTGCCCTGTTAGCATTTCTCACCTCCCCAGATTCTTTAACGCTCAGGCCATGTGACCTAGTTCTATCCAGTGGTACAGAAGTAGACTCTACTTGGTGAGGCCTTAGCAAGCTATTGTTTTCCTATAAAAAGGGATGAACTCAGCTGGTACATACCTTTTGCCCTTCTTCTTTTCTACATGGAATACAGACACGATGCCTGGAGGTAAAGGGGTCATCTTGTCACCATAAGGGGGAAAATGTAGATGCTAAGGATGATAGAGAGGAAGAGAGAGGAAACGGAATTTCTCCTGGAATTGTAGGGCCACTGAACTAGCCCTGGCCTGCCTCCTGCCAAGTGAAAAACAAATTCCTACCTAGTGATGCCAGTAGAGTAGGGGCCTGCTACAAACAGGTGAAAGCAATAGCATCTGACATAACGGGTTTGTCAGAGTACAGTCTCCGAGGATGCAGATTCCTATATTCTACTTTGCAGTCACTCCAACATTCTCTTTACATCCCCTGAAGTCAGGACACACTCCAGCCATGGTTTCTTCTGGCTAGTGGTCATACATTTGTTGGTCCATCCTTCTCAGGCTACAGCAATATTTGTTTATAATACCATTTGTCAAGTCCAAGAACTTTCACCAATTCCTAATTGCCTGACAATTTTTATATTTGGTCTCTTAGACCAATTTCTTAATGGCACCTCAAGTCACTACCAAACTTGTAATTTAATATCCAGAGTGAAACATGTATATATTAGATGTACATATACACATATTTAAAATAGATCTCATATATATGGCACTCTAACAAGTCAATGTCACACAGGTCAATGCTGAACCAAGTATGTCTGGGATTTCTTTTAAAACTCAAGCTCTGTGAAAAGGTACATTCTATGGGATAATTTAGAATTAAATCTGTGGTTGCTAACAGCTTACTAGAACTGTAAATAAGTGAATATTTCTAGTACCAGTTGGAGATGAGGAATTTTAAGATGATGTCTATGGCTAGAAAAAGACCATCATGAAGTTAACATGAAATAAGCTATCATACAATTTTCCTCATTTTTTTCATCTTATTATGAAAATATGCCAGAGTTTTGAGGCTGGGCTAAGTGCTTATAGCACTTACTCCGTTACATAATCATTTCCTGGGTACATGTAGGTACCCCGTCCGCAGGTGGTTGTAAGCTCCTGGAGGGCTGGGACCACACTTGTTCACCTGTTTCTCAATGTCTGTCTCATGGTGAGTGCTCAGCACATATTGATGAATCAAATATGGTGAGATAGGAAGAGAGTGGGAGTAATGAATTTAGAATTTTCTTTAAATTCCTTTTCCTTATGGTTTTCCAGCTGGAGATAAGGGTAAACAGAAATAGGGCAGATGCAAGAGTTTCAACACTCGTTTTTAGGGGGTTGTAAATAAATCCTGGAAAATCCCGAACAAACCAGGAAAGATAAATCACTTGTGCTTTTTAGCTTGGGAGGAACAGAGAGAGAAAAACCATCGTTAAAAAGAATTAATAGTCAGTGGGGGAAAATCCCTAATTGTTTAAATTGTCTATGTAACCATAAATTATGCTTCAAATGGCTTATGGGTATCCTGCTTGAATATTGCATTCTTTATTTTATATGCTAATTTTAAAATAATTTCTAACTATTTTAATAAAAGTTTTTGTTTCTGTAAGAAAAGTTTGAGTGCGAAAACACATAGCAGTTGTAGATAATTCTGACTAGGGGAAACTTGCTACTTGGACTATCGGCTCACAACAAAGACATCATTATTCATTAGATATAAATTATTTGTGAGGAAATAATAACTCTAGATTGTGTGCAAATTCAGTATACAAAGAGAGAGTAAACATCCTAGGGTATGAAGTTTGTCATTTGCCAGATTACCGACGATTTCTGCCTGTTGCTCTATGTAGGAAGAGCTGGCAGCTAGTGCTCCTCCAGAAACCTTTGAAGTTGCTAAGAATCAGGCCCCGGTTTATAACGGATGTGGTCACCATCGATTCACCAGGGTTTCCAGGCAACCAGAGCATCCCATTGTCTACCCACACCAAACTCAGCTAGATTCCTGGCCTCATAAGGACAGCTCTTAAAGGTGACGAAGAGCCTTAAAGTATTCCAGAACCCAGGATTTCAGAAACACTGCTGCCAAGGTCATCTGCTTTGAGTAGTAGGCCCTTGCCCACACTGGGCAGTCATTAAAAAAAAAAATGACAGAGAGGAAAAAACCCAAGGAGTTGCCCAAAAATCCTTACTACTTTGCCATCACTTCAATGTTAGCCAGAAATAATTAGAATAAAGTATAACTGCTCAATTAACCTTCGAGACTGACCAATTGAAATGAATTTTATTATTACACTTCGCTAGCCCAGGCATTTCCAAAATGTGGATGTTTTCAAGTGACAATGAGAATCATCCATTTCTTCCAGGAAAACTAATAAGCTGAGGAACACTGTAGAACACATTCTTAGTTTATACATGAGGGAGATTTGAACCAGTTAACCCCAAGGAAATCGAAAGGCGTCTCTTCAGAGCCCTTCCTAACTGAACAATTCCAAATCCGAACCAGGAAAGGAGCGTGACCGTGGGCATGCGCAGATGCAGAAGAGAAAGCCTGAATTTCCTCTGCCCGGCACCCAGCTGCTGGGTGACATTGGACAGCACGCTTCTTCATCTGAGGGCTGACTGGTTTAGGACACTCTCCATCTCGCCGCAGATGAAGCAGCCTTGATGTGGGTCAGGCGCTGGCATTCTCATCATGCTCCTGGGACGAAACTCTCACCACTGCCCACAATTCACCATGACTGCGGCCATTCCTGTGTCTCTCAGCCCTGCACTAGCTCATTCTCGTGAGGCCGTTCGTCACGCTCTCTTCCTCAGCAGCGCCGTACAGAAGGAATCTTTAGGACATCAGTTCACTCACTCTCTTTCTGCCTGTCTACAGACATTCCCCCAGACTTTTCCTTTTCTCCTCTTGATCTAACTTTGACCCTATGTTTGACACATCTTAAAAAGCACTTGCTTTCTCTCCACAGTCCTTATTTTCCCAGATTATTTTTTACACAGCCTCTGCCCTTCCCATGGTTTCTCTATTATGACCTGGCTCCTGATGCTTTGAAACTCATTTAACCACCTGGATTTATCACTCGAACCTTTCCCACATCCTGTTAATTCTGTTACTGCATTCCCTTGGTTTCCCTGTGCTTCCTGAAGTGTTGCTCTTGAGTCCTTTCCCAGTTTCCTTCCTTCCATCTCTTCAAGAGGCTGAGGCGGGGAGAAACCACCTGTTAGGGAGCAGGGAGACCTGGAGGCAGGTGGTAGAGCCCGTGTGAGAGCGGGCAGGCACTTCACTTCTCTCTCTCTCTCTCCATTTCTTCCCATGTAAAGTGAAGAGGTTCCCTCTGGCTCAAAATTCCATGATTCCAGGGTTTCTTTGTACTTATAGAGAAGAGTCATGGAAAATTACAATGTGATTGTTGCACCAGAAAAATTAACTGCAACATATGAGCCATTCGCTTAGCAAAAACAAGGGCATCACAGGTTTATTTGACATCATGGCACTGAGAAAGATGGACTTTGGGCCTCAGGGTGGCCTGTTGGCTTTTTTGAAGCAGAAGCAAGCTTGTGGTTTATTAGATTGGATTTAAATTGGTCAAGTTAAATAGAGTCAATTGCACTTTGTGAATCAAGTAAACACGAGCTTCTCTCGGCTTTTCCCAGCTCAGCAGTGGATTCTTCAGCTATGTTTCTCAGATGTCTAGGATTGAAGTTTCCATTCTGTAATAATGGAAAATAATCACGGCCTTCATTTTAAACAAAAACCATTGTGCAAGTGGATCCAGGATGCGAACAAAAATACTGCATTATTTTACATAGCTGACATGGTACATTTGAGGCATAAAACATTGCACACACTATAAACAAATGAAAAGCCGGAGTCAGTCCTGTTAGGCCCAAGCTATGATCGATTGCAAACCGAGGGTTGTAAAATAAGTAACAATCTGGAACCATGGTTTATCAACACTTTTATTTTCCTCAGACAACTTTATCCCGGAGCGCTGGAAATGTGAGGCGCCGTGATTGGAAGAGGAGCCTGTGACTTTGGAAGTATTTTCAGTTTCATCGTCTGACGTTTGCACTCGGCAAAAGTTGCTTTCACAAACTCCCGCACAAAATGTATTTGGGACTAACAGCTCTCAGATTTTATTAGCCCCTTGGGTTGGCCCTGAGAAAAACGCACTGGAAAATGTAAGTCGCAAACTGGAAAATGTTATTTTGATTCTTTAAAAATAAATAAATAAAACAAACCCCACAAAATCTGAAACGCCCAGCTTACCTTTGTGGGTGGCTTTCTCTTTCTTTTTTTCTTCAAGGGAAGGGAATTGGTGGGGCAGAAGCCTTTTTTATTGTGCCTCCTGCTCTTTTCTGAATAGTCACTTAAAAGTGCATAATAAACATCCCTTGCAAGGCCCATTCTTTTTGTGCGTGATGGGGATAAAGGCGGAGGAGGGCCTGCGACCTGACAGAGCCATTCCCCGATTCTCCGAGAGCGACTGCCCTCGTGGGCAGATCCCGCACCTCTCACCTTCCTCCCTAAACACGAACTCCCAACCGCCCCCAGTCGCCAACCCCTGCGAGCGCGGGGGCACGCGGCCGCCTGGCAGTGCAGTCACCCAGCACCTTCCCCACCCGGCCACCTAATTGTTTCCCAGTTTATTCAGCGTCCAGGTGGCAGGCGCGAGCGATGGCGCCTCCGGGGCCTCCCTCCACCGAGGCGCGGGCGGGAAGCCCCGGGACTGGCGATCGGGGGTCCGGGGGTCTGGGCGGCCATCGCCCGGCACGCGGCCGCGACACAAGGCAGCGGCTAAACCGCTCCGGGGCCAGGGCGCTGCTCCGGGCGGCAGCTGCGGCGAGAGGCGCGCGGGCGGCGCGGGGAGCGGGCGGGACGCGCCCGGAGACCCGCAGAGAAAGGGCAGCGCCGCCGCCGGCTGCCGGCCTCGGCGCGGGTAATCACGCGCTCCCCGCTCGCTGCTGATTTGCAAGAGCAGATTAATCAGAGAGCGCGGCTTGATGAAATTTGCTGTTATTGTGCCCATTTTTAGCAACATCTTTTATTATCTTCATTATTCATTTACAGGGGCCCGGCATCAATTATGCAAATGAGTTCACAGACTTTGCAGATTACTTCATTTGCCGCTATTGTTTGTGGAAATTTAATTATTAAATATTATTAAGCTTGCGTTTTCTTCAATTTTCCAAGGCTTAGTTTCATTTGATTTTTCCTCCAGCTGCTCTTCTTTCCTTTCAGTGCCAAAACAGCTCCTCATCAAAGCGGCTCTGGCATGTGAAGACCAAATAAAATCTCCTCAATTTAATAATTTTGATGTTAGTCCCTTGTTCTCAGCTGCTTGCTCAAAGCAATGCAGAGAGGAACGCAGAGCACATTCAATTTAATGAGCAGAAATTGAATTCAAGTTTGTTCGGAATTGACTTCAATTAAGCAGAGTCTTAATGATAAATTAATCTCTTTTCTTTATTCCCTAGAATTTGTTTTTCAAAGTAGGAAATTGGACTACATTGAAAGACCAAATAAAGAATACCAATTTTAGCTAGATCATGGGACTGATAGCAAAATTTAATTCTTTATAGTAACGTACTTGGACAAATAGCATTCTTTCTATGGCATGTATTATAATTTATATTCATTGTTACCACTTACACTTCCATAGCATGGATAAAATGGCAGTTGAATTAAATATGGGCTTGTAATAGACTTCAGAGTTTTAATCTTTATTAAGAAACTCTAATTGAATGCATAATTAGGTTTTTAGTCTTTAGGAAAATCAGTTTAATATCTATGTGAACTGAAAACATTGATCAGAAATTTTAAAGCAATTTTTATGAGTTTATTTTTGAGGAGACATCATCAGGCTGCGTATAAAATGGCATTTTAAGCTGAAGAGCAAGAATCCGAGAGGCGAAGAATTAGGTTCATCCTGTGTTGTTACAGATACCAAGCCAGGCTTCCTTGGAACCAGGGCCAACATTGGTAATTTTAAGTTCCTTTTATTAAAACCTCTAATGTTCCTCCGGGCCACCAAATCCATTATTCCTGTCCAGACCCCGCTGAAAATCAAACTCAAGGCTACTTGGGGATTTTAATGAGGGCGTCCATATTGATTGTATGGTTATACTGTTTGGGTTTGCTGCCACTGTCAAAAATGTGCCTGACATTTCTTTTCACCTGAATCATGGATCATCTTTTCTGGAACATGCAGGGCATAATTCTCCATGCTCCAGTCTGCAGAGCACTCTATCTACATATGCCAAATGTTATTATTGCAGTTCCTTCAGAAACTGTGTGAGTGACCTTAGAAGAGATGATGTTTGTTCCAAAGAACTTCAAGCTGTTCACTGTGGTATATTCATAGTCACAAATTTAAAATACATCAGTGTGAGAAAATACATTTAGGCTGCATACTGTTTCCCAGAGTGCCTGGGTCCCCTCCCCCCTGCTTCCCGCTCTTTCCGTGGATGAGTTTTATTACTCTTGGTCACTCAGACATAGTGCGTGCAAATTTGACTTTGCCGTGAATTTTAAATTGAATCGTGTGTGGTGGAGATTATCTTCTTTGTGTGACAGTACAGTATCGTCATTTCCAGGACTTTTCAGGGTCCACCTGCTCTATGTTAGAATTAAAGATTTATGTAATAATAGAATTTTTAAACTGACAGGGTGCTTAAAAGTCATCTGGTCCAACGCCTATGTTTTATAGATGAGGAAACCAAGGCCCATAAACGTTATGTAATTTTCCTAAGGGCATAGAGTCAGCCCGAGGCACAGCCAGGACTAAAACTCGCGGGTATACGAACTTCTGGGCCGAAGAAATTTTTTTTCACTGTTCAAGTCTGCCTCCAAGTTGTGTAGTGACATCTTTGAGTAAGTGGGAACTAGTTTTAAAAAGACAGGAGTTAATTTATTGTCTTGTTCAAACTGGGAAATATATTGATTAAAGCACATAAAAGCACACACAAACCCGGGAAGCCTATTTATCTGGAACTTAGACAATTGGGAAGCCTAAAGAACAGGCTTGCTTTGTGCTCTCCTTTAGTGAGAGGGGAACAAATGAAAAGTTAATAAGCTTGTATCAGGGATTTTTTAAAACAAAAAACCCAGGAAACTTTATAGTGCTATAGGCTCTGTGCATATTAAGTCCTATATTCTACAGTGAGGGTTGACAACATTTTTCATTAGTATTTCCAGTATTTTTCTATATATTCCATCCCCCCATGAAACAGTGGTATCCCAAACCTCCTTCATTTTATTGCAATCTGTGATTTGTTCAACCTGAATGAACTGTGAGTACTGGGCAATTTGCTAGATGTTGACAATCTGAAGACTGATGAGGCTGTAAGGAGGTGGTAGTCTAGCTGTGGGGAAAACAGAAAGGAACCAATGATTATCATGTGAAATAGTGAGTGTTCTATGCAGAGATGCTTGGGGTGCACGGAGGAAGGGCATCCGAAGCAGACCAGGAGGCCTGGGAAGGCTTCTCCATGTAGTACTTACCCATGCTCTCCCTGTAAGGGCAAGTCACCAACGTGAAGAAGGTGATGGTGGTACGGAGTGGGGTGGGTGAAAGGGAGCTTTTACCAGGTAGAGGGAAAAATATATGGGATGTGGGGAGGCATGGAATGGAATGAAAGCTGCCTAAAGGTCTGTGCCGAGGAGTTCTGGGAGATTGAACTACAAAGCCAGGGGTCAGACCAGTAAGTGCTTTTTGTATTAAGTTAAGGACAAGTCATTTCTCCTTTTAGTCTGGAGGGCAACTGTTTAAGCAGCTTCCATGAGAGTACAAATATTCCTGGGATCATGGTAACCTTATCTTCATCCCTTATTAACTAATATCTTAGTGATTACTTCAGCAGTGATTAACTGCAACATAAAGTGGGGTAGGGGAATTTGGGGGATGGAATGGTGGCAGGAAATGGGAGGAAGAAAAGAGAAAAGAAGAATGGAGACATTGATGAGGGTGGGAAGGAGGTACCTGGAATGAACTATTCACAGCTTTGCCTCAGACCCAGGAAGGTCTCTTTCATCAGTGCCAGCCCTTGAGCCATTAAAATCATCTGTGCACCTTCTGTTCATGGATACTGGCTAGAATTTTACAACTTCTACCTTGGTAACACCATGTAATACAATTTTTAAGGATGATTTGTAATGTTTATAATGATGACTTTCTAAGAACTCAAAACACCAACGAAATCAAAACAGATAAAATCTTAAGTCTTGTTAGAGTATTCCACCAAGTTTTTGAGAATCAGTCTCTGACTTATGGTGAATGGGGTAGTTCGGTTTGTTAAAATATTTAGTTAACCAGAATACCATATTTTTCTACCATTCTAAATAAATTACCTTACTAAATCCATTTTAACTGCAGAACTACAAAATTGGGTTTACAATTTTTTGTGCTAGAAAACTAAGGTAAATATAAACATGGCATACACAAAAGCATTTCAGATAAAATCAATGACATATTATTCCAAATTAAAGTTAAACATCTCAGGCAGAATTATATAATTGCAGGGGCTGGCCGGGTGGCGTAGCAGTTAAGTTTGCATGCTCCGCTTCCGTGACCTGGTGTTCACCAGTTTGGATCCTGGGCGTGGACCTACACACTGTTTATCAAGCCATACTGTGGCAGGCGTCCCACATATAAAGCAGAGGAAGAAGGCCACGGATATTAGCTCAAGGCCCGTCTTGCTCAGCAAAAAGAGGAAGGTTGGCATTGGCTCAGGGCTAATCTTCCTCAAAAAAAAATTATTACATAATTTTAATGATAAAATAAGAGTTCATCACTATGTATTGAAAACATTTTTTTGAAAAATATTTTAAAGGAAGTAGTAGGAATCCAGATAAAAGCCATAAGAGAAGTGATGCCACTTCATAGTGCAGGTTGATTCAATTAAAAGAGAGCTTTATTTTAAAACCTGCTCAAACTGCGGTTAAGGGTGGAAAGGGCAGGGAACCTTCCTCTACATCTGTCAGCTTAAGCTGAATTAAAACACCAGCTAAGATCATTCACAATAGCTAAGAGATGGAAAGAACCTAAGTGTCTATCAATGGATGAAGGTATAAAGAAGATGTGGGGTGTGTATATATATATATATATATACAGCACACACACACAATGGAATATTATTCAGCCTTAAAAAGGAAGGAATATCTGCCTTGTGCAACAACATGGATGGACCTTGAGGGCATCAACTAAGTGAAACAAGCCAGACAGAGAAAGGTAAATACTGCATGGTATCACTCATATGTGGAATCTAAAAAAAGTCAAACTCATAGAAACGGAGTAGAAAAGTGGTTTCTGGGGGCTGGGGGTGGGGAAACTAGGGAGAAGTTGGTGAAAGGGTACAAACTTTCAGCTATAAAATGAATAAGTTCTGAGGATCTAACGTAAAACACGTTGACTATAGTTGGTAACACTGTGTTGTACAATTGAAATTTGCTAAGAGTTGGTAACACTGTGTTGTACAACTGAAATTTGTTAAGAGAGTAGAGTAAGAGAGCTCTCACCAAAAAAATAAAGTATGCAAGGTGATGGATATGTTAATTAACTAGATGATGGGAATCCTCTCACAACGTATATGTATATCAAATCATCTTGATGTACACTTTAAATATCTTACAATATTATTTTTCAATTATACCTCAATAAAGCTGAAAAAATACTGGCTGAGAAAAATTCCCTGTCTGTCTAAGGAGTGTCTGAGTCCAAGATTATAGCCTTTTAGATGGCTGGTTAATTGGATGTAATGTTAGAACCCCAACTAATAGATGTTATTCTGGAATCACTGGTGAGAGAACATTTCATCTCTGTCTTTCTCCTGAGGAATCTAGCCATTGCCTTGTCAGGCTTGACCAACACACATTTTCTGCCTCGTTTATCAGCTTTACAATGCCAAATCAACCCATTGGGTGCTCTTGTCTTTGTCCTTGTATCTCTCATAGGTTCCTCATGAAAATTGTTTCTCTTGTCCGGCCCCTCAATCTGAAGCGGGACTGTGATATTTTCGATTTAGTTTCTCTTTTTCTGTGATAATCTAACTGCTTCGGTATTTTTTCTTTTAGAATAAGATAGATTTTCTAAACCCAACATTCTTTACCATATTTTGGTGTTTGGCTTAATTCAATGCAACCAAAATTTATTGAAGCCCTCTGGATAGGGTGCTATATAAACGGTCCCAGGAGCTACAGAGATGAACAGGACGGCCACTCTGTCCTTAAGCAGCTCGTATGTGAGTGGTTGAAGTAACAGAGAAGTAAATAATTATCACCAGTGTAGTAAGTGTTATAGTGGAGGTAGAGACGGGACTCTGAGGAGAGAGTGAAGGATCACTTAAGTAGGAGGAACTTACCCTGAGTGTTAAAGAAGCCATTGGAGTGTGTCAAGGCAGAGAAGGCAGCCATGGACTCCAGTGGAAAGAGCATGGGCCTTGCAGTTAGATAACTGGGTTAGAATCTGCCATATACTTGCTGAGCCAAGTGTTTCACTTCTCTGAAACTCAACGTTCAGGAATGATAATATCCACTGTGCAGGACAGGTGGTCACACATACCTGTCAGAGTGTCTGCGCATCTGCACTCCTGGATGAAGTTCTTCAGATTTGGGAAGGAAAGAATTTGGCCTCTGCCTACTGTCCCCCTCCAAACACCTGCCCCAATTTTTTCCCTTTAATGTGCCTGGAAGAAAGGCCAAGTCTCAGGGTGAGGCCTGTGTTGAGGCAGGGGAAGGGAGGAAAGAGGAAGTTCCCATACTTCAGACTGTGTGTGTGTGTTTGTGTAGTGTAGTGTGGGTGCCGTTCCTGTCCTTTCATTTCTTTCTGCCTTGATTTCCTCACAAGGAAAAGATAAGGAATAAATTTGGGAAGCAAAAGTAGAAAAACTTTCTCTTTTCCTTATACTCCTTCCACCAATCCATTGTTTACATGCTTAAACTTCCTGGCAAACATTAAGTAATCAATAAATTTATGATGAGCAAATGTTAAAAAAAAAAGTTGGAAAACAAGGCAGATAGAGTAAAAGGAATCTAATCTGAAGAAGTCCTTAGAGCTTTGGCATTTTTTTGAGTGTAAGGATCATATATTTTATTCCTTACCTCTCCCCCTATGTCAGTAGCAAAGGGCTTTGAAATAAACAGGCACAGAATATGAAAATAAAAAGCATCTTGACTGGGTTTCCTTTTGTACACAGAATGAGTGATATAAAAGAGTTAACTTTGATTTAAAAAATAACAACAGGAAACCCAATTATGCTTATAGTAAACTTCCTTGCAATATTGTGACACGTCATTGGGGGAATGAAGTAAGATATGGGGAAAAGAGAAAAAGGGAAAATGGAGGCAACAACAATGAGGAGAGAGGGCTGAGGAAGCAGGGAGAGAGAACAATGAGCTGGAAAAAGGAACACAGGATGGGAGAAAGAAGGAAAAAGAATGGGAGAGACAGAGAAAAAGGGAGATGATCATGAGGGAAAAAAGAGCGTGCACAGAGTCTGACGTTTAGGAAACATTCTCATACCCAGGGATCATTTCTGCAGTGGGTTTCACAGTGTTGTCACCTCATCATATTTCCTCAAAATTCTCATTAACCACTGTTTATAGCTGTTTAACTGCTGCTTACCTTTGGATTTTCAAGGGCTAGACTTATAATGGCATAGATAATTATAGTAGCCCATCACAGGGAAATAATTATTCTCTCAGCATATTATCTCTGGCACATGTTTGGGCCCTGAGAAAAGGGTTTCCATGTTCCGATGTTAAGAAGCTGGGGGCTTGTTGAGATTGCCTCCTTTCCATAGCAGGATTTGATTTTTTTACCCTAAGATACTATCATATCTCACAATTGGCTAAGCATCATTCTCTAATTTGGGCATGTTTTTGAAAAGATAAATCTTTTTTAGTGTGGTATTTCCTTCTAGGGAAAACTGTTCGTAAGTCACAGAAAAGCAGCAGGCCCATCGGCTTAGACATTATAAAAGTGAGAGCCAGGGGGGAGGGGACCTTTGCAGGAAAGGTATTTATGGGAAGTTGTCAATTTTTAGTTTTAAAAAATATTACTCTGGGGGCTGGCCTGTTGGCATAGTAGTTAATTTCATGTGCTCCACTTGAGCAGTGGCCCTGGGTTCATAGGTTCAGATCCTGGGCACAGACCTACACACTGCTCATCAAGCCATGCTGTGGTGGCATCCCACATACAAAATATAGGAAGATTGGCACAGATGTTAGCTCAGTGACAATCTTCCTCAAGCAAAAAGAGGAAGACTGGCAAAAGATGTTAGCCCAGGGTCAATCTTCCTTACCAAAAAAAAAAAAAAATTACTTTGTTAAATTAGTAAACAAACAAGTAGAAATGAGAGGGGAAAAAGTAAAAGTCTTTCTAATTTACTAAGTGTATTTCTGAATTTTGGGGACTGTGACTTTAAGATGGCTTTGAAATATAGGATGAAAACATGGAGATTTTTCTGTTTGTTCTGCTTGTTTCCATCTCCATGAATAGCTTTCTACTTTGGGGACCATCTCCCACTACAGCTTGCTGCACTGTTTCAGTTGGGTTTTGAATATCGATAACCAAAGATGTTTACTGTCCTTTAGTGAAAAAATATATCTAGGTGGGGAGGGGAGGGTTGCCAACATACGGTTTTGCAGTTTGTATTTTTATAAAAGTCACCCTTCTTATTTAGCATTGTCCTTCATAATACAAATTGCAAATAAGGCAGCTTGCCAGTACTGAAAAGCAATTTCAATTAAAATTCCCAGGGCTTTTCAGGGGCGACACAGGAGTCAGTCTTAGCACATTGTCCTTGAGTCTGGGCACAGCTTACCTGGAAAGCTTCAAAGACGGACAAGTAATTTTAGTGTCACCTTCCTTGTCCCCCCCACCGCAAGCCATAAACAAAGCAATGACTGCCCTTTCCACAAAAAAGGAGGTTCGGTGACTACTTGTCTGGAAAAGCTGGTAATGGACTATTAAATAGTTGTTTGTGAAATCGCTGCACAGTACAGTGTTTACTTGTTTCTGCAAAAGTATTTCTGTTTACCCGGTTCTGGATAAAGAGCAGATCATTTGACAAGGCCCCAGAGTAAACAATATCCTGGTAGATATTCGCTTCCGTCTTCTGGTCCAGGCCACAGCATTTGTTATGCAAATGAGGGAGGGGATGTGTGGACACACTATCAGAATCACAGCAAGTAGGGCTGTCTGGTGTGTTGGAATATCCTGTATGAAGGTTGGAATAGCCTGTCCCAAGGGACCCTTCTTCCGCTGCCCTAGAGTGTCTCCCACCTTGTCATGGGGTTTACAAATCACACAATTAACTCTTATAGGTTAAGGCTGCTGGTAAAATCAGGAGTTCCTTTGGAAGAGTGACATTAAACTGATATCCATCATTAGCATTTTAGATCAAATAATACTTCCATTTATTGAGTGTTTATTTATGAGCCAGGCACTGTGCCATTATTATTCTTATTAACTTATTTGCCCTCACAAGAATGCTGTGAAGCAAGTATTATTATTAGCTTCAGGTTACAGATGAGGAGACAAAGGCACCTGAGGTTAAGTTATTTGCCAGGTCTCAGAGTTGGCAAGCCAGGAGCTAGGTTTGAACCTAGATTCTCTGATTCCTGAGGCCGCGTGTTCCTCTGAGGTGGCGTCAACAGAGAATGGGGTCCAGAAAATAGAGGGTATGGGACAATCAGACTTCGATGTGGTGAGTTGGGAGGGGTTGGTCCAACAGCTGAGGGACTAGGCATGAAGGGAAGACTAAGAGAGGGAAGGTGGATCCTGTGAGCTCCTGATTACAGCCGGGGCTTGGAAGGGAAGGACTAGTGGAAATGAACATGGAAAAAGGGGAGAAGCTAAGGAGGCAGAAGGTTAATTTCACAGATATGTTTGTGGCCAAGCTGATAAAGTCATTTTCTTAGATGTCTCCTCGATCTTGATGTTGCAGGACTTCTGCCCTTCTTTCATGTAGGTCAGTTACATACGCTGCATGTAATTCTGTAGCTATGAGGTCTCGTGATCCTCACAGGCATTTGAGAGGCAGAGGATTGGTGGCCAAGCCAAGACTAGAACTCTCATTATTTGCTCTGAGCCCAGTGCTCTCCCCAGCACACCTTGGGCAGTCTCCTATTTGTTGCCCCGGAAGGTCCTCAAGGCCACTCCACTTTCTTCCCATAGAGAGCCCCTTTCATTTTGGTCTGCTATCTCTTCAGTCTCTTTCATTTCCAGGAGGTGGTACAAGTTACACACTCATTACTCCAATCTCGACATGCTATTTGAGTTCTGTTAATTCATTGTTATGTGGAGAATGCCTTCGGTGAAACACAACAAGCTGCAGAAAATACAATTCTCCCTTAATGTATATTTACTAAGTGTATTTATTATTCATCAGGATGTGCATTTTAAAATGTGTCTAGATTCCCTCACTTTTAATCCCAAACAAGTGTTAAAAGATTTATTTTTATAATAATCCCGGAATGAGAGCAAAGTAAGCCTCCCTGAACGCGGCTTGCCAAGTGGTAGATGTTAGCTCTGCATCCACCCTGGATGCTCGATCTGCGGGTGCTTGTTGTCTCTCACTGCTTCTGGTGGGGATGCACAGAAGCCTGCGAGCACACCAGGGCCTGTCAATGGTTGCAGTTTGTTGGCACTGACTCTCGGGAAGGAGAACTGCAAGGGAAATGTTAAAGTCCCATTTCTTTGCAAGATATAGATAGATATGGTGGAGACATAAAGGCAGACGGATGAAGAAAAGGGAGGACGTGGGCCAAGAGACAAGAAAATGCACAAAAATAAACTTCAAAGACCTCAAGGTGCTATCAACATGCAAGTGTTTGAATAGTATGTGAAGAATTAAACATGAATGCATTAAGCATCCCAGAAAGAATAATTCCTACTGTCCCATGCTGCAAGAAGAGAAAGTTCTAGGGTGCAGGTGCCAGTGTGAGGTTAGCACGGTGGAGGATGCTTAGTAACAGAGTCCAGCTCACATGACGATGCAACAGTGTGTGATTGCCGCCATCTCCTTAGCTGGGTTAGGGAGCCATTTGAACAGGGCTTCAGCCAACTTTGGTGAGAGTCTTTACTCATTAGTGGTCTTTGTTACGATTCTAAGTGGCATCTGTTTTACACATTCCTCAAGATCCCAGAGTGTAGAAATTTCTGGTTATCAGTTTGAGAATCTTTTCTCATTTCTATTGACTAGTGGACAGCTTCATATCTGCCCAAATAATGTTTTTTTGAGTAAACTCATAATACCCATAATACATCAATAATCAGTGTTGAAACATGACTTAAAAATAGTTCAATTAAAAAAATATTTCAATTTAAGATATCATTCAATAAAAATCTTGGAATATTTTCTTCTTTGAGGTTGAGCATCAATTACATCTAAAACACCAGTGTGGTCAGTTTTACAGCCAGAGTTATAAACATAGTAAGAGTGGAAGTTAATAAGAGAGTGATGCTACAGTTTTATCCAACAGTTATTGTTTTCTTTTGTTGGATGGAGTCAATGAAATTAAAGCAGAGACTGATTCCTATGATTTTGAATATACTCTCAAATGAGTAGAAGCAAAGATGGAGGAAAAGGAATTCTATTGCCCAACAGACAGATGCAGAGTTCTATAAACCCCATTCTGTGATAACAAATTCTTCAAATAAAATTTCAATGGAGAAAAATAATTTGGGGAAATAGCTGCATTGCATTAAAACTTTATGGTGAGCAGTACAGGGAGGAAAATTGAACATGGTTTCTATCTACATTTCAAATATAATCCCATGGTGTGCATAATGGTATACCAAGACAGATCTTAATTAAGGCTGAAGAGTCAGATTTATCCGAAGCGTCACTTTTACCCGTGTAATACAACAACTTGAAAAACCAAGTAAAACAATTTTAAAGAAATAATGGAAAATAGCCACTTTCTAAAATTAAAAGAAAAAATGGAGCAAATCCGATCAACTCTTGGTACTGTGGTTACTCTTTGGCCTCTGTCTCAAGCCTCTCTCTTCAATGCTGCCATTCCTTTTTCTCTTTAAGATTGACCAATGCCTTCCACGTTAGCTCATTCGACTGGGAACAAGACTGTCTTCCTCACTGTGAGATACTGTGTGACATGACCTCTAAATTCTTGCCATAGCCCTTAACGTTTGATAAATGAATTAGATAGAAATGACTGGGTATCTTTTGCTGAACTTGACGCCTGTAATAAATGTCACTGGTGTCATACAAAACAATTTATAAATTATTCTGAAAAGAATTGTTTCAACTACAGAGCAGGCAGTGAAGGAAACAAATGGGAAGGTTTGTGAGAGGGCATTTCTATAATGACGTCATAAGGGCCAAGAGGATTTCAGGAGCAATTCTTTTACGCCAAGAAGAGGAAAAAATAAAGTAATGGGCCCAGTGTTTCTATGACTTTTTAACCCTATTTTCTTTACTTTTTTTTTTTTTTTTACTTTTTATTAGATGATTGGAGAAAATAAAAGGAGTGGTAGTACAGAGACTTCTAATCAGCTTAAGAATTCGTTTTACTTGTGTGGATTTATGTTACCTACCTATTAAGTTTCATGAAGCCCCTTTGCTAACCAGATGAACAGTCAGGGACAAGATTACTCAGATTTTACAGTCCTTTGTTTCAAAATAGTGCAGATGTGGAAATAGCAATGGTTAGCATAGCATGCTACACCAAATAGGTTTTCCACTTTTAGTAAAATTTCCAAATGAGCCTTGTATCATTGAACTGTTGTCAAAGGTTATGTTTAGTTCATGAGACAGACTCAAAACAATGAAGTTTTTCTCTCATACAAATTCCCAAGATGAGAAAAAATTTAAAAAGCAAATTAAGTGGAGAGAAGTAAATGAGACATTATTTCTCCAAAGTTGTTTTATTGCCTGCCAGGAAAATATCTTCAGGAGATGGACTGAAAAGGAAAAGACTTTTGTAGTGAGCATCTGAGCCACAGCAGATTTGTGGGTATTATTGGCTTTTCCAGACATCAAAAGCAAACTGTGTGAAAGATGATGGAGGTGCTCAAACAGGAATGGGGAATGAAAATGAGCAAATAGAAGATCATGCTCAATAAAAACACAAAATGATAATCAGAATAAATGAGACTATCAGTGCACAAGTAGAAGAAAATCAACTAGGAACATCTGTTCAGGTGAGGCTGAAATTAAGAGAATAATCAGGCTCTGGTCGTGTGCATTCGGAAAAAGTCTCTGAAAGATATGATGAGTAGCATCTCATCCTTCACCCATGTGGAATGATCCTATCACTACCTTGGTACTTTCGGTAAAATTGAGTTTTGTGCCTGTGGATGTTATACCTTCTAAGAAACATATATTTGCAGCAAAGATGCAATTGGCTGTGCATTGCAGATTAAGAAAATTTTAATGGTGAAATGAAAATTTCTCAGAGAAATATGCAAGGTATAGTGTTTTGAAAAACATTTCTAAACATACCTCTGAATGAATGAAATCATAATAGTATCAGGCCACAAAAATCCTTGGAGAAATAACATGCATATAACATAGAGAACGTTAAAATGAAATATGTTGACTTCTGGTTCTGGAAAAGATAGAACACACACACTTCTCTCTATTCCTCCTGCTAAATACTGTTAAAAATTCTGAACCTTATGTATGTAAAACAAATCTAAGAAGTTTCTGAAAGAGAGAAGAAGGCAGACCAGTTAGGGACCTTGGGACCCGAGGAATAATATGGCAGTGAGTTCCCTGGATTTTATTTTTGCCATGTATAATCCCAGACTGGGTGCTGGAGAAGCTAGCAATTTAGAAATGCCAAAATTACAAACAAAGGAAACCCCAATGAATGTCTGATCTCCCTAACAAAAGGATCAGGAAGGGTCAGCTTAGCAAGACAGAAAACTTTTAGAAAATAACCCCCTTACTGTAGTCAAACAACATGGGAAAAAATGGTGGCCTTACCACCACCTGTGTCAGCAAAGGCTGAATGGGGAGCCTGGACTTCCACCCTCACCTGGGGGTACTAAGGCACCTCTCTCACTCCTCACTGAGGTGTGTCAGAGAGGCTGCGTGGCAACCAAGGCTTGAACCTCCTTCCAGAGGTCATGAGCTGCCCTCCCTGAACTGTGGCGTCAGTGGAGGCCGTGTGTGGAGCAGTGATGAAGTACCCCTGCTCTTGTAGCCAGGGCGATGTCAGTGGAGGCCTGGTAGGGAGCCTGAACTTCTACTCTCGCCCAGCAGAAATGAGGCTCCACCTTCCCCAGCTGATGCTGTGTCAGAGGAGGCCTGCTAAAACAGAAGACTTAAATAAGATCCAAAGTCTCACCGCATAACACCCACAATGTCAAGAATACAATAAAAAATCATGGGTCATATCCAGAAGCACGAAAATCTCAACTTGAATGAGCAAATACATGGAACAGTAGCCAGAACCAAGATGGCATAGATGTTGGAATTATCTGATTTAAAGGATTTTAAAGCAGCCATCAGAAAAAGGCTTCAGTGAGCAATTATAAACACACTAGAAACAAATGCAAAAATAGAAAATATCAGTAAAGAAATAGGAGATATGAAGAAGAACCAAGTGGAAATGCTAGAATGGAAAAATACAATAACCAAAACTAAAAGTGTATTGGATAGGATCAACAGTGAAATGCAGAGGACAGAGGAAAGAATCAGTGAACTTGAAAATAGAACAATAGAAATCACTCAATCTGAACAACAGAAAATAGATTAAAAAATAATGAACAGAGCCTCAGGGGCCTGTGGAACTATAACAGAAGATCTGACAATCATATCAACCAAGTCCCAGAAGGAGGGGAGGACAAGTGTGGGGCTGAAAAAGTATTCAAAGAAATAATGGCTGAAAATGTCTCAAGTTTGGCAAAAGACAAACCTACAGATTTAAGAAGCTGAGCTAATCCCAAACAGGATAAATTCAAAGAAAATCACACCAAGACGCATCCTATGAGGCAGGCTCGATGAGCAGATTGCTTTCGTGCTCATAAGATTGCAGCAACACATGCAGAATATCCTCAGAGACTTCATAAGCTGGAAATGCTAACTGCTTCACAGGCGAGTCCTGGAACTGTCTTAACTTTTTTCTCCTAGTTGCTAATCCTCAACCTCAAATGGTACATAATCTACGTTGATCGCATTTACACAAATCAATGTATTGCAGTGACTTTTTAAATTAAAAAGACCTACTTTTGAAAAATGAAACCAAAAATCAAATAAATCATATTAAATTATTATCTAGTTCCTACTATGTGCAAGGCATTGCAATTACTTTCACCTAAATGTTGGTTTATCATGTTGGAAGAAATGTGTTATCTTGCCAGGTCAGAAAGTGAAGACCGGCGGTGTTTTGTCTTAAGCCTCATGTTATGAAGGAGAAGGAAGTGGGGAGAAAGGACAGAATTGAGAGATCACAATTTCAAAGTTTGCCCAGCTGTCATGACTGAAAATTCCTACTACTGAATATGATCGCCCAAGGAAAATCTTTGTGAGAAAATAACTAGTACACAAGTATCTGAAAAAATCACCTCTAAACCTGTTGCGTAGTAGATATGCAACAAATATTTGGTGAGTGGATGAATAAAGGAAAGAATGAATGGCATACTTAAACCTAAGGATTTAATTTTCTTTTGACACTTCAATTATGACAAATCAGACTTGCTAACTACGTAAGAGCACTTATTAATCCTGTGTCTTCTGTTTAAGTGTGTGTGCGTTTTGTTTAAGAGAGCTTTTCCTATCCCGAGGTCATAGACATATTTGTCTATACATTCCTTTAGTTGAGCGTTTTGATTACATACCTGCCCAGTTTCGGAAAACATCTTAACTGATAGCCTTTGAACACCTCACACAGACCTTTCAGAGTCCCATGTAGGGGTTGCATCTTTGGGTGACCACGCCTCTCTACCAATGTGGCGTTAAGCCAGTGTGGTGAATAACACTGCCATCATGGTAACTTACCACAGTATTTTCTAAGGCATGTTCTGAAGAACACACCTTTCGTGGCCATATTAATAGATGTTACTCAAAACAGCATGTGAAATAATGGCATTAAAAAGTTAAGCCCATATGTTAATGTAGAAATTATCAACTTTAATAGAGTAGTTTTAAACACTCTGACATGAGCATATATCAGAAAACTTTAGATACTTTCAAAAAACAGGTTTATTTTCTTCACCACAACAGTGTCTCTTTACCTCAAGGGCGAGTTCAGATCTGGTTGCTGGGTATATGGGAGCTGGGGGATGGAGGTGTACGTTTCTTCTGATCATCTTCTCCAGGCGATTCTGAAATATTTCTACTCTTCTCCACCAACCTCCTGTCCGATCTTGAGAATCACAGGTTGACTGTGCTAACGTGCCAGCGATTCTCCAACATGGAAATAGTTTCCCAAGCTTGTGTGAGTATGGAAACCTGTTTCATGCAGAGCTGGGGCCAGTGGACTAAATATTCTTTGGGAGACTCTCATACAGTGGTTTTACCATTGACAAAGCACTTCCTTGTGTCTGAGTTTATTTGGTCCTCTTACTGTCCCTGTGATACAAACATTTTTATCCCCATGCTAAAAATAAGGAGAGTAAGTTGAAGCGAGGTGTGAGGGCTCAAACGTAGATCTTTGAAATCTAAGGCTGGATCTCCTTCAGTAGTCAAAAACTCAGATTGAGCTAGGCCATTAGCACAAAATTTGTTATGGAAGAATCAATAGTGTTAAAGAGATTTTAAACCCACCTCTTCAAGATTTTCATAGAGTTAAAGTCCACGTGTGCCTTGGAGAAAAATGATATAAAAGATATACTATAAAGGTTTAGTTTAAGTATTACAAAGCCCTGTGTCAACATGAACTCTATAAAAATTCATAGTTCTCTTCTCAATAATTTAAATCTGTTTTTGAAAGTGCATATTTATATAAAAAAGGAGAGGAACACTAAAGCTGGCATAATACTGTCAGCTGTTGGCCATATGGAAAAATTTAAATTGTCATAAAAGCTGGCCAGTTATAAAATGTTTTAGATAGAATTTTTTTTAAGTCACATTTAAGCATTTGTGCAATATGCTCAAAAATACTTTGGTGAACTGCATTAGCAATTGCATTGGCTGTAACTTCACATGGTCCTTCAATATGTAATTAATTGTTTTTTTAATAGACTTGTGTAATGGTCAGTGAAATACATATTTGATGTGGATAAAGATGTTAAAGGACAAGTTTCCCAAAAATACATTTCTAATCTTCATCTCTAGACACCTGTGTGTAGCATTTACAGGATGTAGTTACTTTTAGGTACCATTTATCCAGCATCTATGTGCAACTTTCTATGCCCAAGCCCCACAATATAGATGGTATTATATGCAGAAGGCGACAGGATAAGAAAATCGTGCCTGAGTGTAATTTCAAAGCCAAGTTTATCTGGTTTAAAATTTTTTTTTTGTATTTTGCTTTTAAATTAATATCATTAAAATCATCTGACCTCAAATGTAATGTCTTTTTATTGTAGAAAATATTGAAAAATAACAATAACAAATATTGAAAATACATATTACCCATAGTCCCACCACCAAGAAATAACTACCATTAATATTTTGAAGTGTTTTCCACTCTTTTTAATGAATAGGAATATTTTTTTGAAAAAGGGATCATGCTATTTTGCGATGTTCTTTTTAATCAACAGTATTTCCAGAACATCCTTTTTATGGTATTGAATACTCTGACAATTTTTAATGCTGCATAGTATTCCATTCTATTGGTATTCCATAATTTAATTAACCACTCCATTATTTTGGGATGCATAAATCCTTTCAATTTTTTATTATTATAAACAACTCTATTCTTTGTCAATAAACATTTGTGCCCATCTCTGATCATTTTCTTAGGATAAATTTGTAAAAAACGACTTTTTGGATGAAAAGCTTGTAACGTATATTATAAATTGTCATCCAAAAATGTCTCAATTTACATTTGCACCAGCAGTAGGTGGTAGCTCCTCTTTCATTTTTCTACATTTTTACTAATACCGGGTATTTTAAATTTTTTTTAAAACTCACAGCCATTCTATGATGCTTCTCTATGCATTCACATTTCAGGTATTTATATGAAGCATTTTTGCTACAGTTACAAGTCGTCATGACTTTCATTTACTTATTAATTCACTGGTAACGTATTTATTTGTTTGGTGCATATGTAGTGAACCCGCGATATGTGCCCGACTCTGTTTTAGGTGCCAGGGATAGAGCGGCGAATGAGGAGGAAGGCCCTCCTCTTATGGGGAGTCCATTCCAGCAGTCTTTGCATGAAGAATTGTTCCTAGTCATAGAAATCAGCAAATGTTTTATATTTTGGTGTACCCCTTGCCACATACAATGCCATTTTTACTTTAATCAATGTCTTGCTAAGCAGAGAGATTCATAGCCAAAGTCTAAGGTACACGAATGTATGAAACTAGTGAGGCCATTAGATTATGCTTTGAGTTTAATATTTGATGATTATGAAATGACAACTTAGGGTAGAAACAGGTTTCATACATATTCAGTGGCTTCATAACATGCTGTGCAGTGTTACAAGTTATTTGGTGCGTTAAGTGTGCAAGTTGAGTTAAAAATATACAGAATTAACAGGAAATTTTAGGGCAAAAAGACAACTTTTAGGAATGAAAAGGAAATAAACACAAAGTGTGTTAGGAAAAACGAGAAAAAGGATTCACGAACTTTATAACCTCATAGTGCTACCCAACAGAATGTCGGTAACTGGTCAAACCATTGCTTATAAATAGCACCCTGGCATGAGAAGATCAGGGTATAGGAATGCCATGGTCTTAGGCTAATGTCTGGCTTAACTAAATGATTCAAATTCTGCTTTTTAAATATCGTTGTGACTGAAATCACATAGCTAAAAGGGACAGTGGCAGTGTGAACATGTTCCATTTTTCCGTAGGAAGGCAAAAAGAAATCATCATAGACAGACAGATCTCTCTTGTAATTTGTTTTCTTGTCATTTTTAAGAATCTGCTTTTTGAATGGGAGTTAGTTTATTTTAGACAAAGACACACTCATTTAAGAAAATGTTCCCTTATATTCGCTACCTTAAAATGTAAAGCATGTTTAGCGCAGTTTCCCTGCTTTCCTCTACGTGTTTGATAAATGCTAGATTGTAAAGTGATGTATTAACTTGGGACTGTATTTTCTATCCCAATGATTTGGCTTCACTCACCAAACATACTGTACACCAGATTTTACAAACCACAGGAAAACTGGCACAAATTTTGAGTATTTTGCTTTATAAAATGAGACACTGTATTTACTAAAGTTTAAAAAATGTTTTTTTGATATTGTTTCAATAAATCTCTGGCCTTGAAACAAATGCAAATAAAATGTTTAAGCTTTAAGCGTTTGCTATAAGTAAAATTTGATATGCCTTTCAAATAATCAGGGAGTCTGTGGAGATGGAATTCAATTAGAGCCCAGTTAAGTCTTTAAAATTTCCAGTGCAAAACTGCAGTAGTCTTGTTTGAATTTAGAAAACATTATTGAAGTGTTTGGTTTATAGACAGCAGTCGTGAAAAGATAAGATAAAATTCTGGTGTTACATTTATGTTTTGAAGACATATCTAATCTGTAGTGGCATGAGAAATGTAGTAGAGGGACATAGTGCTAAAAATCTCTGTAGCGTCATACTTAAACACTTAGAAACCAAGGCAGTTAATATAATTTATGTATACATAAACCAAATTATTTCTATACTGGAGACTTTTCTGATAGAAACACTTTTACCCAGTATTTTAATCAAGTATGCTACCATCTCTGCTCCATTCAATGCAGGCTGCACACAAATTTGCCGATATGTGTTTCACTTACGGGATGTAATATGTGTAATGTGCTATTAATGTCTGTTAGAAATACATATAATAGTGAGAAGGCACTTCAACCAGAAATAGTTGCTATTTCTTGTAATCAGAAAGATCAGAAGAACAGTGAGGTAGGTTTGTTCTATTTTTTAAAGTGACAGTGCTCTTGTCTCTGAATTGAAATAGTAGCCCACTCATATTCTTATTTTGCATAAATTTGCATGACAAATTCCCAAAGCTCTAATTTAAAGTAAGTAAAATAAAACGATGCAACCTCTTATAACTGTGTGTGTGCCCTGATATTTAGAGAAAACACACATAACTGACTTTTAAAAGAATTAATTCGATTACCTTTCTGGTCAAGGGACAAGAGAATAAAAATAGAAAAAGAGTGGGTGAGAGCAGGAGCGAGGGGGAGCGAGGGGTGCTCGTTAAGGTGTGTGTATGTGTTAACAGGTGTGTGTAACACCTCTTTATTGTATGTGTGTCTAACAGCTTTATTGAGATATAATTCACATACCATAAAGTTCACCATTTTAAAGTGTCCTGTTCAACAGCTTTTAGTCTATTCACAGACTTGTGCCACCATCCCACTATCCAGCTTTAGAGCATTTTTATCGCATACCCACTAGCAGTCACTCTCCCTTCCCTCCTCCTCCCGGATCCTGGCAACCACTAATCTACTCTCTGTCCCTATTAATTTTATTATATTTCCAGGGCAATATCCAACTTTATTTTACTTCATTGTAATTGGGTCTAAATTGTTTAGCGAATGATTATATTGATCCTGTATGTGTTTTGGAAATTTAGTTTTGAGTAAAATCCCAACTTTCTGATGTGTATGAAACTAAGATAATTTCAAATAAGCATACAAAACTATTAATAATTATGTTGAAATTATTATCCTCTCTACCCATTTCCCAACTCCCCCACGCCCATAATCATGTTAAAAGTTCTAAGGGGAGGGGCTGGCCCCATGGCCGAATGGTTAAGTTTGCACCCTGCGCTTTGGCAGACCAGGGTTTTGCCGGTTCGGATCCTGGGCGCGGACATGGCACCAATCATCAAGCCATGCTGAGGCGACATCCCACATGCCACAACTAGAAGGAGCCACAACAAAAAATACACAGCTATGTATGGGGGGCTTTGGGGAGAATAAGGGAAAATAAAATCTAAAAAAAAAAAATGGCTTAAGAGAAGAGAAAAAAAAAGTTATGGAGGGATAGGGGCGGGCTGGGTGGCATAGCAGTTAAGTTTGTGGTGCCACTTTGGCAGCCCGGAGTTCGCTGGTTCAGATCCCAGGCGCAGACCTATTCACCGCTTATCAAACCATGCTATGGTAGGTGTCCCATGTATAAAGTGGAGGAAGATGGGAACAGATGTTAGCTCAGGGCCAGTCTTCCTCAACCAAAAAAAGTTATGTAGGGAAGATGATAGGCTCTTGGGGAGTTTACAATCTAGGTGACTCTAACCTGACTTTATTCTTCAAGCATATTTTCCTAAGAATTAAAAAGAATCTTTAATAAATTGATACCACTGATAACTCTCTCACTCTGAATCTCCTCAGCACTGGTTTCTATGTATATCTCTGACCAACTCAGGGAGTAAGAAGTTACTTCTCTATTTCTCTGTTGTCTGTATTCTTAGAAAATGCATTAATATTTTTTAAACTTTTTACTGTAAAATAAGATGCAAGTACAAGAAATCACACCAAAACATATAGCGAGTAAATTATTATAAGGTGAAAACCATTGTAAGCACCATCTGGGACAAGAAAGAGAACCTCCAGCCTCCCAGGGCCTCGTCACAGTCTCTCCCTCCTTCCAAAAGGAACTGTTATTCTGACTTCCATAGTTGTCACTTCTTTGCTTTTCTTTTTGGTTTTATTACTTCCCTAGACACTATAGTTTAGTCTTGCATATTAAACAAATTGATGTCTTTTAGGTCTCTTTTAATCTACAATTAAAATTTTACCGTTTACCTTTCTTTTATTTATAATTTATCTGTCAAAGAGCCTGGCATTTGACTTGCAGCGTTTCCCGCAGGCTGCATTTTCCCGATTACATGCTCGTGAAGCAGTTGCTCCTGTTCTTCCCTCCTCTGTAGTGCTTTTGGCAGCTGGATCCAGAGTCTGGATGAGACTTAGGTTTAATCCTTTTGCAACATTATACATGGTATTATATATTTTTTTCAGGAGCCACATGTTATCTAGTTTTTGCTATTTGTGTTGTTTTTGTTTTTAACTGACATCGCTGCTCATTACCTGGGTCATTAATTCAATGGGAGTTGTAAAATGATGCTATTCTAATTCTATCAAGTTCTTTTTATTATGAGCTGTAATAATTTTTATAAGGAGATCTTCCTCTCACCTATTATTATCTATAATCTATTATTGGTACACGTCACATAGGGATTAATTCTTGGTATTTTCATTTTATTTGTTAAGTTTTCAAATTAATGAACTCATTTCTTGTCATTCACAGACAATGATCAAATTTCTTTGGTTCACAAATATTTTTATAAATTCATAGATTTAAGCATAGTTCATAGATTTCAACCCACTGCAATCTTATCCTTATTAAAGCTCAAATTTTCCTATCTTTGGACCATTGGATTCTCTTCTTAAGTTGTCTCCTGAGTTATCTGTATCTATCTACCTATCCATATATCTATCACCCTTGTAGTCTGATAATTTTCTCGCTACCTGATATGTCAGGTCAATGTTCCAGGCCAACCTTGTACATTTACTATCCCTGACTTGAAATTAGCCATTTCTCTAAACAGTCACAGTTCTTTGTAAATGGAAATGGTATGCTGAGGCTGGAGCCTGGGCTCTCGTGGTGTTCACAGATTCTGAGTTGATCATTGTTTCCAGAGCTTTACAGTGGACAGATCTAGGAAATGCGTGTGTGTATGTACCCTGAAAGTTTACATACCTCATGAGTTTATACTGATACTTGCCCTTTAAATTCAGAACTAAACGTTTTTACTTACACTCTTTTTCTTGCATCCGTATTTCTTTTCTTCCACACTGAGAATCCTGCTTCTTAAGGACACAGGGAATGACAGAATTAGAATATTCTATAATTACTAAAAAAAGCCTAATGTTGATTGTTCTAAGTTGATACCTCAGATGCAGAGAGTACTCTTTCAAGATGTACTTTCAAATCTTTTTTTTTTTTAATTTCCGAAAAGTTCTTTTGAGTTAAAATTTTTAGTATTTGTTCTATTCCTTTGTTTTAGTTTTCTTCTTCACGGACTTGTATGCATGTTGGATCTTCTTTGCCGATCCTTAATATGTCTTGTTCACTCTTAAGTCCTTTCAATATTCATAAGTTAAAGTGTTTCTCTTTTTAAAGTGATTTTTCAAAAAAAGACCTAAGGCCTCACATATATCATTTAGTCCCAGAAACTTCAGCTTTGGGGCTGGATTCGGCATCACTTGGAGTGCAATCATTTTTGTTGTACAGGATGAGAATATTTTGCCACAAATACAGTTCACTAATTCAACGAATATTTATAGAGAGCCTACTATGTTCCAGGCAATGTGCTAAGCCAGTTACGAGCAGGACAGCCTGGACATGCACTCTCTCTAGGGATGGAGACAGATATTGACCAAAAAATTAGTGTAATTACAAGTTTGACAAGTTTGCCCCAACTTGTCCCATGAGAATTTATAATAAAGGAATGTATTAGTTTTATACTGCTGCTGTAACAAATTACCACAAACATCATGACTTAAAAGAATATAGATTTATTCTCTTAGAGTTTTGGAAGTCAGAAGTGCAAAATGGGTCTCCCTGGGCTATTATCAAGGTGTTTAGATGCTCTATGGGAGAATCTGTTTCCTTGCTCGTTCCAACGACTAGAGGCTGCCTGCATTCTTTAGCTTGTGGTTCCCTTTCTCCATCTTCAAAGCTAGCAATGCAGGTTGAGTCTTTTTTCCCATTTACTCTAATCTCCTCTTCTGCTCCTTCTTCCACATTTAAAGATCCTTGTGGTTACATTGGACCCACCTGGATAATCTACGCTAATCTCCCTATTTCAAGGTCCACTGGTTAGCAACATTAATTTCATCTGTGATCTTAATCCTCTCTTTGCCATGTAATGTAACATATTCCTAATTTCCAGGGATTAGGACACATGGGTGTGTAGGGGGCAGCTATTATTCTGCTCATCACAGGATCTTTATCTATCTAGCAAAAGGAAAGGTCAGGAAAGTTTTTTTTTTTTTTTGAGAGATTGATATTTACATTGAAGCTTAAAGAATAGATGGGAGTAAGCTAGGTGAAGAGAAAACAGGGATACAGGTGAGAATGCAGGACAGCACAGCAAGTTGGAGGCTGTTATGATAGTTAAGATGGGAAGAGATAGGCTTAGACAAAAATGATGGTAGTGGAATTGGAGAGAAAGGAATGGACTCAAGATAGCAATAATTCACTTTCAAACTGAAATGAGACCACATTATCTTCAGCTAGTTGTATTTTTTTTAAGGTATACTTTTTTGGTGAGGAAGATTGACCCTGAGCTAACATCTGTTGCCAATCTTCCTCTCTTTTTTTTTTTCTCCCCAAAGCCCCAGTACATAGTTGCATATCCTAGTTGTAGTCATTCTAGTTCTACTATGTGGGATGCCACCACAGCATGGCCTGATGAGTGGTGTGTAGGTCCATGCCCAGGATCCGAACTGGTAAACCCTGGGCCTCTGAAGTAGATTGCATGAACTTAACCACTCGGCCAGGGGGCCGGCCCCAGTTAGTTGTATTTTTGTTTTGATGTTACAAAATTCAATTTTCTGCTTTTGTTTTGATGTTACAACATTCAATTTTCTGCTCTTGTTTTTCTAAGGACACCTATGGAGTGTTCTTGTTTTCAAGACTCTGAAAGCTGACCCTAGAAGAATCGAATAGTTAGGATCCTCTCCAAAGGAGTTATTGCAGACACTCCTAGATGCAGGTAAGGATATGGATTTTTAAAAAATCAAAATTCACTTATCATGGCCATAGGAAGCACAGATTGGCTGCTGATACTAAGGGACTTAGGTAGGTTTGGCTCTGTGAGTTGATAGCTTCACTTCTACATCTAGTAGTTTTGGTTTTCTTTGGTTGCCCTGTGATGACCTCTACATGGCAAACTTTGAAAGGACCCAATTACTAGCTTAGTTGCCTGCTTGTGTATCTTGGGTCCACAATTGAACTGAATACCTTGGATTTATAGGACAAGACAGGTTTTTCTAAGCCAGTGGTATTTTGATTGGGTCTCTCCTAGTATGGGAATTTCTATATATTTTATTATATCCAAGCTCTGGTTGAATCATCGTTGACTTTCTCTCATGTCTGGCTTGTGTGATACATTGGTAGAGCCTGTGGCATTTAGTGTTTATTCGTATGAGTTTATTTGTATGAAGGAAAGGGATATACAAGGTATTTCTGTTGGAAGTAGAGTGGGGGATGGGGAATGGAGGAACTGAGGAAGATTGCCCACAGTTCTTAGGAGAAGGGAGTAGATTAGTTTTCTGGAGACACTCAAGCTGTGAGGGCAGAGTAGTGCTGTTTTGGGGTCCAGATGACAAAATGATGGAGGGGTGCATTCTGTCCATCTCTATGAAAGCCTAGAGAGGCCTCAGTGTAGCAAACTTGGAAGATAATGTAGCCTCACTTTAACACTTTGGCATTTGTAGTTTTGGGTATACTGGAGACAGCATCCTGGGCAGGGAATCTTTGTTTTCAAGGATGGCACTGGTAGCAACAGAGGTAAAAATTTCCCTCAAGTGAGTTCCTTGAGTAGTAGAAATCTAGAAGCAGGGAGTGGGATGGGAGAAAGGGGCATATTGTAAGTATAAGACATAGTCTCTGTGAGAACAGGTGAGACGACTCCCAACACTCCCTGAAATAGCTTGAGGAAACTGACTGGAGGCTGAGTTCCAGCATTATGCAAAGGTGACAGCGAATTGTGGGTTATTACTCTTCAGGTTATCAGCAGTTTGGAGAGGGTTCGGGGAAACTTTGGATGACAATTGCTATATGCTGTCTCTTCTCCTTCAGAACAAAAGGTCTAATATTCTACTGCATGGATCACGGCTGAAGACAGATTTGAAGAATAATTTGCACTGTTAGTTTGATGGCTAACACACAGCTAAGATCTCCTTGATATTTGAGGGGTTGCGTTCTTAAATTCAACGGTTGTTGGCATATCCACAGCTTGAGACTTCAGTTGTTTGGAAAGCAGAAGGAGAGCAATTCTGATCCTCTAAGGAACCTAGATTTAACATGTTATCAAAATAATAGTGCCATACTCAGGTTACATTTCAAATCTGAACTCGCCATACCCCTTAAAACTAAGATCTATAGTCTATAGTCTAGCAGATAATAGGAGCTTTCTACATACTGTCCTTTAAATTTACACCACAGCTGCAAAGTAGGTGTTATCTCATTTTCGGATGTGGAAATGGAAGCTCAAAAATATTTTAAAAGCTTGCTAAAAATTACATGACTATTAAGACAGGATTCAGTTAGGTCTCTGGCTCCTTCCGTTATTCTCTGTTGCTTCCTCTTTAAGGTAGGCCAATAGCGATAAAACAATGAAGAAAATGAAGTAGGAGCTAGAGTATCTAAAATTAAACAGCATTCCTTCCATGTCTGGCAATATGAAGTTTACCTTCTCTTAATGTCAGTTGTGTTCAATCAAGTTTTCACATTCATCAAATTTCCATCCTCCTAGGTCTGGTTCTGGTATTCTTCATGCATTGTAAGAGCTGTACTAAAAAACAAATAGAACCTAAAAATCTCTCTCTCATCTTTGTCATAGCTATTACTTCTCCTTGGTAGAGTGAGTATATTCATTTCTTATGGAAATAAACACCTCTAGTCCAATCATTGCAAATGGTTTGAAAGCAGTGGTTTCTTTGACCTTTGAAGGCCTCTATGAGACTACTTTTTAATAGAACACCTGCTGAAGTTTTGGGCTTTATTTGTTACAGCAGCTAACATTATACTAATTTATATGCCTCCCCTTTAATAATGCATTTGATTTTGTTTCTTTTGACTATAAAAAAGAGATGCCTACTTAGGTTGCTTGAAAAAAAAAAAAGAAGACTTTTTCCTCTGTGGATTGAAATCATGACAGGAAAGCTCAGTTGTCTTTCTTGTAGCATCTCTATCTCCAATTGAGTGACTGTCCTGTTCTTGTTTGACCAACAGTTCTCATCTTATAATCCATGCCTTTTCTATATGTACTCCCTTATCTTTAGCTTAGAAATGGCTTTGGCCTGCTGTGGATCATACTCAATCTTGTGAATATTTTCACATACAGCTTAATTTCCAATTACCTAATCATGTTTGTTTTAAAAATCATCTTCAAAATGGAATCTCATTTGCCTATTTTTTTTTTTTTCAGTCAGTCCATATGGGCCATTGGTCCTTGACTAGCCTCTGGATTTTTTTTCCTGGGGTTGATGTCCTTTGCTACCTAAAATGAGGATAGCAGGGCTCATAACCATTTTAGGAGGAGCTAACAGCAGGGACTATGGTGGCTCTACTATTTACTGCAAATAAATAGCATTTTATAACTATCAAAACTTACTATGCCTTATGTTTAAATGTTTCAAAGTAGCCATATGGACACTTTGAAATATTCCCACTAGATGATATTTGTAACTGCTGAAATAAGACTCTTTCATGACTCAAATATTTTATATATTGAATGGAGGTGGCCACTGGGGACCAGAAGGAGACAACTTGGAAATATGAAGTTGGGTGAAGTGCGGAATTTCTAAGTCTGATGTTAAATTAATATGTGATTGACAAGTTAAATGGACTTTGGCTTTAATAGTGTCCATCAATGGATTAAATTGACAAATATTTACCAAGTGACCTGCTATATTCCTATAAAGTTGCTGGAATTAGATGCAGAAAGGATTAGCAGCAAAGTCACAGGTTGAGGATTGTTTGAATCATTCAATCAACTAATATTCATTAAGCAGTACTATGTTCCAGTTGGGAGTTGCGTTGCAGTGATAAATTATAGATAACCTTTGTCTTATAATTTGTTAGTGGGGAGAAGGAACAGACAGGCACATATTCTGGACATCTACCATATACAGCATTAAACCTGCAATAATTAGAGAAAAGCAGTGGTCTTTAGGAGGTATAACAACAGATACCTAAGATAGACTGGGTGAGTCAAGAATCACTTTTCAGAGCACTTCAGACTTGAGTTGAATGACAAAGGATGAATGGTATAACCGGGTGAATGTGAAGTTGGAGAGGAGCATAAATTAGCTTGGAGATTTCTGTATATGTTGTACTTTGTGTTACGGAGCTCAGGCTTCGTGACTATATTTTCACCTTACTAGCCGACAATTGAAAAAAGAAGAATATTATAGTGTCTGTTAAGACGGCAGTTCAAAGCCCAACTTAAGCAGAGCAAGGTCTGGTATTATAAATATCTTCTTATCTCTAGCACAAATGCCATATCTCACATCCAGATGTGACTATAAGTGACAAACGTAACTGCAACATGTTGAGTCTGAAAAAACTTTGTATGCACTCGGAAAAGTACCTGAAGGACCTCTAGATCTTTCCCACTTATTTATTTATATTTTTTACTTTTAGTATTCACTTTCTTTTCATGACTATTTTACTGATTTTTTAAAAAGGTATGTAGTTTTAATAAAGTTTCCCAAGTCCTCTTGAGTTCCAAATGGACTTGAATTCATTTTATTTTTATGGGCTGCTAGCCTTTAATCTCTTATCACAGAATCAGAACTGTACCTGTTACATACTTGTAAATTAGTTATCAATCCCTTGGGCAGTATATTTTAATATCAGTATTATAGGGAAGATGATATAAATCTTGTGTATAGTATTATTAGCTTAGGCAGCTGCTGACTTAAAAAGGCCAGTTTAACAAGTCACCACTGTATTATGTTTAATTAGGTACAGTTTATATAATGAGGTGTTCAGTTCTAATGGAAAGACATGCTGTGAACAGCACATCTGCAGGAATGACTATTACAATCAGCATTGCAGAGACCCATGGAACTGCAAATTAGACTTACTTATCTAGAAATAAATTACATCCCAATGCCTTCATAAAGCTCATTAATTAATTCCACTGGCATAAAGGTCTTTTTCTTAATTTCATGTTCCATTAGCATAATAAACACAATTTGAGTTACAACAGTATGATCAGTTTAATGGATGCTATTTATTTTAGTTTTTTATTTAAAGTCCCGGTAACGTAGAATTAACATCAATATGCTGCTTGGTCCTTTATTAAAAATTCCCATAGGATAACCAACACAGATGTTCAATACAGCATCATATATTTGCTGCAGTTTACGACTCTACTAATTGGCCATATGGAAAGGTGTTGCTTGGGTGTAATTTTTTTAAAAAATCTGCTAAATTATATGGATTGTAATAATTACCATTAGTTTATATGTAAAGTTGGATAGGTTAATACGTATTGCCTATTGCAGGCGAAATAAGAGTAAATAAACTTTTCGTGCCATGTTTATAGTAAATACCAGTTCATTTAAAAGCAATTCTGACAGTATTTTAAACTCTTGTTAAAATGATAAATAAGATGAACTTTTCTTACATACTGAAATTATACAACATGGTCTCCATTTGTAAAATATGCATTTTTAGGTACTTGTAGTTTTTTTTAACTGATTCTGTGCACTTTGTTAGTATGTATGGTATTAACATATTTATAATGATTACACTATGAAATTCTGGGTTAATTGTACCTGCTAATGTCTAGTATATAATTATGATATATGCTTTTTGAATGATCTTATATATAGTGTCTTACTAATCTCTCATGTTATATCTTCTTACTGGAATAAAATGCATTGCAGAACACACATAAATTTTCCTCTCTTGAGTCATGATGTCTTTCTTCCTGTCATATTTTCTTGATGTATCTTCTCTGCTACAAAATATAGTCTATGTTTCCTTCATTATATTTTTAATTTTTAATAATTACCTATTTTCAAACTTTGCTCTTGTATTTCTGTAAAGCTACTGTAATGGCTGTGTAACAAATCATTCCCAAACTTAGCTGCTTAAAGCAACAACACCTTTTCTGTGGATTCAATATTTGGGAAGGGCTCAGCTGGGTAGTTCTCACTTGGGATCTGTCATGCAGTTGCAGTCAGAAGTTGGCTAGGGTTGTAGCCATCTGAAGGCTTGACTGGAGCTAGGGGTTTCACTTTCTAGGTGACGTAATCACCAGCACTGACAGCTGGCTATGAGCTTTAGTTTTCTGCCTGAGTCTCTCCACAGTGCTGTTTGGGTGTCCTCATAAGATGGAGACTGGCATCCTCCAGAGTGAGAGATCCAAGAGGCTAAGGCAGAAACTGAAATACCTTTTATGACCTAGCGTTGGAAGTCAAATACCATCCCTTCTGTCATATTCTATTGATCATATAAGCCAGCTGCAATTTGATGTGGAAAGGGAATACACAAGGATATGAACACTAGGAACGAAGAATCTTGGAAGCTGGCAATCACAGGTCCCTCTTTGGTCCCTAATAATTCATATCCCTCCCAAATGCAAAATATACCTCCTCTCTCAAGGCTTCAAAAAGTCTCATCTATTACAGCATTGGCTTGAACTCTATGTCCAAGATCTTGTCTAACTCAGGTCCAGATGTGAATAAGGCTCCTCCCTTAACACTCCTTCAGCATAGTTCTTAATTTGAAGGCCTTTGAACTAAAGCAATACATCATCTGATTCTCCATTCAACCAACATACAGTAGTGTCCTGGGCAAGGATGACCACTATAGACTCTCCTGTTCTGGACTGGGAAAAATGAGAGGCACACAAGAGCCACTGTTCCAAAGCATTCTGAAGCCCAGTCAGGCACATGTTGCTAGTCCCTTGGTTAAGGCTCAGTTCTCCTGCCGGGGAATGATTCACTTTGGCCTCTGGGCTCCTGAATTGTCCTTCCTTTTCAACAAAAAAGGCCTCCAGGTAACTGAATCTCTAGCAAACATCTGACTGACATCGCAGGAGAGACCTCCCAAATGATAAGTTCCCAGCTGGGATCTTTCTGAATTCATGATCCATAGAAATCACAAGAGATAATAAATGACTATTTTGGTGGTAAGCCACCATGTTTTGGGGGGAAATTTGTTGCAGAACCATAATAACTGATAGATTTTGGTACCAGAAGTGGGGTGTTGCTGAGACAAAACCCCCAAAATGTGGCAATTGCTTTGGGACCAGGTAGGGAGTGGAAGTTGGAAGGGCCTTGAAGAGACTGTTAGTGGTAGCCCACTGTTGAGGAGGCTATTCCTGAGGGCTTAAAGAAAGTGAGAAACATATTATTTATAAGCTGGAGAAAAGGAGATTATTGTTATATATTTAGGGAAAGTTCAGCACTGTCACTTGTGGTAACATTGAAAGTAGAAAATGTATTTAATAAACTGGATGATCTAGCTAAGGTTATTTTCAGGTAGAGTGTGGAAATTGCCACCTGGTCATTTCCTTTGTTTAGAGTAAAATGCAAGAGAATCACGATAAGTTCAAAGAAGTTCAGTTAAATACTAAGGAGCTGAATTCAAAAAATAAAAGTGTTTCTCATGCCCAGGCTCTCCAGACAGCAAACAATTCTAAAAATAAGAAAAAGCTTCTGGGCAAATATCGAATCTAGGCACTGTCAGAAAAACATGCTCTAAAGATGAAGCCAAGTGGTGACTATAGAAGCCTTTGTGAAAAAACTCAGAAGAGCCTCTAACAGAAAAAAGTCCCTGTACAGATTTTAAGAGTATCTTTCACAAAACCTTTCCATTTAACAACAGAGCTTTGAAGAATCTTTAGGGTGTTTTTCTGAAGCAGCATTACAGGTTAAGATAGACAAGGACTTCTCAAAACAAGATTGGTGGGTGTGGCTTTTATCTGGTAGAGTGAACCTTAATAAGATTTGTGGAAAACCCTCAAAATTTTAAGAGAATTGTATTGATGGAAGCACTGCCAATTTAATCTAAAAGGGACAGAGACAATTCAAAATAAAAAAGGTATTTGGATCTCTAACTACTACAGATGGGAAGTAGAGTGAGAAAACTTTGTTTCAAGGATCATGGAGGGTCATTTTGAGTGTGATCTTTGTGAATATATACGATACATTATCATATTTACCATACTTGTGCTGTGACATTCCATATTACTTGCACCTGTTAATGTCTAGTACAGAGTTATCAGCTGAACTTTGTTTGTTTCCCTCAAGTGCAATGTATTAAAGTCCCATGTTACATCTTGCTGCAGAAATAAAATGGCATTGTAGAAGATATTTATACATTTTTATTGTCTTTAAATAACTAGTCGTAAAATCTTTCATTCTGTTTTCTATCTTTTTCTCATCGCATCCTCCTCTGCTATGAATGTAAATTTCCATTTTATATTTGAACTTCTCCTTAACATCATTTAAATGATCTGTATTCAATATTTAGTTCATCTTGTATTTTTCAACCCATCCTCCAAATCACAAGTCATCCACTATTACCACTTTTCCCATAATATGTGCCAGTAGGTTACTTTTTTTTTTTTTATAGCTTGGAGCTCTCTAATATATTACAGAACTACACATATACCTATGATATACTGTTAAATTAGTAACTGACCACCAAGTCTGTAAGACTTGCCACTGAGATCTTCTTCAAAATAAAGTGGCCATCTGAGTTTTCATTAAAAATGGAGTCAAATAGGGGCCGGCCTGGTGGCTTAGTGGTTAAGTTCACACGCTCTGCTTTGGTGGCCCACGGTTCATGGATTTGGATCCCGGGCGTGGACCTACACACTGCTCATCAAGCCATGCTGTGGAGGCATCCCACATACAAAACAGAGGAACATTGCCACAGATGTTAGCACAGGGACAATCTTCCTCAAGCAAAAAGAGGAAGATTGGCAATGGATGTTAGTTCAGGGCCAATCTTCCTCACACACACCCACACAAAGTGGAGTCAAATATTCTTACCCCATTCTCTCCTTGCTTTGTCCATGTGTCCATGAATGTGTGCTCATGAGCTTGTGGCAGAAATGGTAAAAATTTTTACTGTAGCCTGATTCCTCTTCTTTTGCTTTGGTCTGCTGTACTCTGCAATTACATGTGGTGGGATTTTCTTTTTTTTAAATCATATTTTTATGGGAAGTGAAGATCAATAAGAATGAGGTCATTGGAACATTTTTACTGAATTACATCACTTTATTAGAATAATTGCATTATCAGAATTCTCCTTGATATTTACTGATATTTTTAAGGTGGCAGATTCTGTGCTAGATGCTTTAAGTGTGTTATATTATTTAATTCTTGCAACAAATTAGAGTATTATTACTCAGCTTCATGTGTGAAGAAACAAAGTTCTGAAAATGTTAAACGACTATCCTAAGGTCGTATAACTAGTAGGAGAATAGGGATTTGAATCATGGCCTTTTTTCCAGTCCTATGTTCTTTCCAGTATGTTATGAAGACTGATGTTCAGAGGTGGTTATGTAAGGAAGTCTTTATTTTCTTAAGGGTTAATGAACAACTAACTGTATATTTCACAAAATGTGTTCTATGTCACACTGAAGTTACTTTCTTCCTAATAGTATTAGGGGTAAAGAAGTCTATAGTCAGCTCTCAATTTCCTGGAGAAATTCAATCTTACAGGTCATCAAATGTGCACTTTACTTTCTGCTTTAAACCCTTTTCTCCACCAAACCTTTTACCAGACTAGCTAAAATATGGCAAGAGTCAACGGATTTGAATTTTACACCCATTGATTTTTCCTTATAAGGCTCTGGTGAATATGTTAATACCCAGGGAAGAGGGAAGGAAGAAAAAAAATGAAAAACAATGGAATGTCTGCATGGCGCTAGTAAGCTGTATCAACTTTTCTTTCCTTGTTATCAAAAGTATTTCAAGTTCCTTTTATGAAGTTTTGTGTTTCAGAAAATTTAAAAAAATTGGAAATGTCTTTCCTATTGTGCTTCAGAAACTAAGGTTATTGAAGGATATATAATCCAGTATTCAGATTTGTTCATTCTTAAATCAAATATTCTATTTTATATTAATTTGAATACCTATGAAACAATTTTTTTCTGAAGTATAGAAACATTTAATACACAATTTCTCATGCTTTTAATCATTCAAACTGTTTTCAACTTGATTTGCCAAAACAAAATGGTGATTTATAAGTCGGTTTTGAAGTTGGCAAAACATCTTCATTTGGCTTAGTTTATACCCGATGCAATAGATTTTTCACTGGAAACTATTTAAATGAGCAGGAAAACTATCAGATTTAGCTTTCAATGCACTGTCCTGTAGATTCTACTTGTGAGGTTGCTTGTTTTTCACAGCGTTGGATGTACCAAAAAATGTACCTGCTTTTTAATTTTGCAGGCAGTGAAATGAGAATAGGCTTAAGTGGAGTTAAAGTAAATGCTACAAGTTGGCAGAATCTCAGAATATGACAAGAATCACAATTTTCAAATGTCTAAACATTATAGCTCTCCAGATACAAACATCTGAATATTTTTTTTGCATTGAATGGCAAAGTCAACACTACTATCCAGCTGTATTGTTTTCACTGTATGGTAACTAATGAAGCGCCTCTGTGCACCAAAGAACTACAATGCTGTGAAGTTGGAAACAAAGTCACAATCTGTATAATCATAGGGTCAAAATGGAATAAGGCAACTCCATTATGTACTGCAAATAAACACCATTTAAAACTTTCAAACTCAGTATGTCTTCTGGTTAGCTCAAGTGAAAGGATTACATTGACTTTAGCCTACTCCAAGGGCTGCTGCTCTTGATGAGACAATTGGAGTCAAAGCATGGAATCCACTCCTTGCTAGTTGGACGACTTTGAGTAAGTCGCATAAACTCTTTGAGCGTTAATTTGCAAATAAGTAACCTTATTTGTGGATAATATTACCAGTCTCACAGAATGAAATCAGAACGAGATGAGATGCTGTATGTAAAGGGTTTATCACTCAGACAGGAGTGATAGATGAGCAACAAAGATTATTTCCTACTCTTCCTTCTTTCAGGATTCATTCATACATGTGGTATGGTTTGGGCCAGAAAAAAATTAAATAATATGAATTAAATATCTGTAAATTAGTAACACAATTGGGCATAAACATTTTGGATAAAAGCTTTGGAGGAGAATGTTGATACTACTATCTAAAGTGAGGTGTGGGAGTTTTGTTAATTTAAATTATTCCTCCTTTCTACTTCTGTTCATAATTTGAAATTGATTATAATAAGTGAATCGCACAACTTAATATTAAGTAGCTTAAGTCTATCTGGCTCCTTCTACTGGCTTACTCAATTGGTTTGGTATTAATTCAGAGATTATATTCTCTATGTAATTAATATGCTGTCAGGGAGTACAATTGTAAAAGAAAAGGCAGTTTCCAATGTAACAGCTCAAGCAAAGATTGAGCAAATAGTTTCAAAAATATTTTATAGGGGACTTAGTGGCATGAAAATAAAGAAAAATTTTAAAATAAGCCATTGTTCAGTATGTCAGACAAGGTATTGTATTTTATTTGTGTCTTAATAGTGCATCCATATAGATAAAAGCTTGTTTAAAAATGTTTCACAAAGATAGAGGTGTCCCTTTTCCTAATAAAAACTGCATTTTCCCTGTAGTTTATGCCTCTGATTCCCACAAACTCAGGAAAAATAAAATGAAAATTTCTTTGCTTTCATTGCAGTTATATGATGCACATTTCTGATCTTAGGGAAACAATATCCACTGGCACACCGGAGCCCTGGGCCTCATGTCACCTATTGTGGAAGGTTGCTTTCTGCGTGTTTGTTCTCTATATTTGTTACTTAGAAAAATAGGTGACTAGAAGATAGAAACAAATCATCAGGTGTAATGCACCAGGAAGCCAAACAATAGCAGGATATGTTGATCTACAGGCTTTGTGACCTTTTGTGTTTGTTTAAACAGCTTGTTTTAATTAGTAATGGATATTGGTTACTCCTATGAACATTATTGACAATTGAAAACAGCACCTTATAAGCTGAGGAATTGGAGAAATTTAATATGAGTGTTTGAGTTCAGTTTCTTTAGGGGGTTGCTTTGTTCTTGTCATAATGCTTGAAGTTAATGGACAACTAAAATGGAATGGCTTCATGCGTCATACACTGAATGAAGAGGACTGACAAAAAGCCATTAGTGTCCAGGGAAGAAAGACAAAGGCAGAAATTCTATCGTTTCCAGATGAGTCCTTATGATTCCCCAAACTCTTTATTAGCTTGACAGGCAAGAAGCAAGACTATTAATGCAAAGGTCAGATAGTGCAATTCTAGCCAGAATTTTATTTTTCATTGAAAAGGTAGTAGAAAATTATGCAGAATGCTAGTTTTACGGAATCTAAGAGATGATCCTGTAAAAAAAACAAATTTAATGGCTTGATGTTCTAAATAATTTTACCTGTCCTACTAAAAGGAAAGAATATAACTTTTCTTAACAATATAAGATGAAGCAGTTACTAAAAGGAAAGTTAGATTATGCTTATTTCTGGCGATACTGTAAAAGACTACAATAATTCTGTAACATCACAGTTTCTTCTCGCTCAAATACAGTTATCATATCCTATAGTAAAATCTGATAAAAATGTTATTATTATCAAGCTGATGTAACATCACCAACTTTGTTCTTGTCAAATTATCCTAATGTATATAGCAGTACCATCATCTTTCCTGTATAAAATAAAGTAGCTCTAAAAATTACTTTCATAGATTTGAAAAGCCATTTCTCATGTGACAGACAGCTGTCCCTCATTTTTGGCTCTGAATACAGAGCATGTTTCAGATAGGTGCTTGTGAGAGGTGTGGTTATTACTTTTAATTTTTTTCCATTAGCTAGTGCTTGGTTGGAAGAAATGGCAATGCTATTTCCTTAGAAAATTCAGCCATCTTGATTCCTTTGGTGCTGGCATTGCTGAGACACTTATGTTCTCTTTATCAATTTTTAGATTTGTACTTGGGAAGGCATAAGCCACGCTTCCTGACACTCACCACTCTTTGTCACTGAAGGAAGCAGAGAGAGGGGAAACACATTGTGACCTGAATAAGTCATCTGGTCATTAGAGAGCTGACTGGGTGTGAGATTTACTTTGACTTAATTTTCATTTCCTCTTCCCCAGCAGTTTTACAAATGATGAGTGTTGAAAGTCTGGGTGTACCTCTGCCTGTTATTTATCACACAGGAAGACAAAAAAAAACCTAAAAGAAAAATAAACCAAAAAGCAAACAAGCAAAAACGCCCCAACCACCAACTATATCATAGCTTGTAAGACATTGTTCATTTTTTTTCCTTATCCTTACTATGTCACGAACAATTGGGATGCTAATGTGTCTTTTACTAATTTGAGTTTTCACTACCAGGATGGTGAAATCGCACTGAATTGCTGGGCAAGACACCTGAGAATCAGTTCTGGTTGATCAACTGATTAGCTTTGTGACGTTGGATAAGTAACTTAACTTCTCTGGGCTCCCTGGAAGTAACTTAACTTCAATGGACTTACCTCATATTGCCCCCAAGGGGATGAGAGGGTGAAAAAAAACCTTACTCTTTTTATGTATAAAGCACAGCTATATCTATATATCTATATCTCCATCTATATCTAGAACATAGGTGGACAGTATATCTGTGGTATTAAAATTTCACAGAGGGAATTATTAGAAATAAAATAAAACCTAAAAGGTTCGTTAGTGGGACAATGATGTAAAAAAGATTGAGAAATGCTGACTTATCTGACAAATGACTATATGGTATTGAACGTCCGTTACTGCTCTAATTTCCTATATCTTCTATAAATCTTATGTTTCCAGATTAATCCTTTACAAGGGCCTGAAAGTTGTATTTTAACCTTAAATATTAGTTATCACATCTTCTTATGGAAAGGTATTTGGTATTCCTTTCAAAAATAAAACTTTGTTTTTTTCTGGTTTTGGGGAAACGCATACTTTTACAGAAAACTTTCAAAATAAAGAAATGTAGAAAGAAAAGTAAGATCATTTGTAGTGGCATATTCTATTAGTTGCTTACCAAAATCTGTTTCCCTTCTTCTCGAATACACAGCTATGTTTCTGACCTTTGCTGATAGATGCACACATGACTGAGTTCTGGTCAGTGGAACATAAATGGAAGTACCCTATTTTCAGGTCTGACCTATCAAAACCTCTGACAGCCTCTTCCATGCTCTTTCCCATTCCAGTTAAATAGAATGGCAATCCCTAGGTCAACCTTGGAAGTCACTGGAATCTTGAGTTCCTGAATGACTGCATATCTTGTTCCTGACAAATGAGCTGGTTAGGACTCCTCCATTCATATGATAATATATACATATTATATATCTAGTATATACAATCTACTGTTCTATGTACTTGAGATTGATCTGTGAACAACCAGAACATTTATTTATTTGTGCCAAAATGTTCCAATATTGTATCTAATAAAGACTTGATCCTCTCTACCTGCCTTATCCAATATAGTAGCCGCTATCTTACTCACATGTGACTATTTAACTTTAAATTAATTAAAATTTTAATTTCTCAGTCACACTATCCACATTTCAAGTGCTCAATAGTCACATGTAGCTAGTGGCTACTATATTGGACAGTGCAGATGTGGAACTTTTCCATCACAGAAAGTTCTGATGGACAACACTGAGCCATATTGTTGACAACTAAATGCTTCTACAGGCACATACAGGTACTTTAGTACACACACACAAACACAGACAGATGAACTCATATACATACAGATATAAGGGAAGGGAAGTGGAATGGATCCAAATATGTGGATTGAGTTGCGACACTCCACAGTATCCTTTCTACTGTAGGTCAAATAACGTGTGGGTTTGAAGAGAAATGATGGAAGTTCATGGGAGAGCGGTGGACGTTATCACTAGAGATTAAGGTTAAGGGTGGAGCAGACCCAAGTAACTACAAGGTGTTACCCTTCTTTCTAATTATCTTTTTCTTGTCTTAAGCCTCGTTTAATTCTCTAAAAATTAAAAACTACCCCGCAGGTAAACTCTTGGCTGCTTAATGGGACTACTGATATGGGAGAAAGAAACTGTCATTCATCAGTACAATGATCCTACCTTGTGGATATGATTCCTCCTTTCCATCAAGACTGTCCTGGTGGTGGTGGAACCAAATTCTTCCTTTTTCAGGTAAAAGAAAAGTAGAGAAGGGTTTAGGAAATCCTGTTGTGTGTAGTGGTTCTCTAACTTGGGGCAGAAGCATGACCCAGCAGGCGTGAAAAATTATCCCACACGATTCTGATTCTCTCTATCCTCCTTCCCACAGTCACCTGATTCTTGTTCTTCATGTTATGAATCTGTCATCTCGCTCTTTCATTTTGTGGTGGTGTACACAGCTTTGCTCAGTAGCATTTCATACCGTGTTACTTGCTAATGGGCCACAGATTCTCAGGCAAGGCTGATTTGCATAGCTTCCAAAATAAAGATTACTCTTCTGTTTTGCATCATGGTCTTTAGGATTTCATCTAACCTAGAAAAACAGATAAAGTAGATGAGAGGGTGTGTCCAAGTTACACGGACTTTTCAAATAACCTAAGCAACATGGGATTTCTTTCCCATTTAAGATAATCCTGGCCTTTATTTCCAGGTGTTAGAAACTCATAGGAGGAAAAAATGGAATGGTTGATTTAGTTCCTTGCCACCATACACTGCAGTAATTAGGACTATATAAAACTTTTAGGTGTCTGGATAGCCGGCAGTTTTCTAGTGATATAAAATCCGTGCCTAGTTTTTTACAGGGCCTACATGTTAACAACTGTCAGGAAAAAGAGAATCGAAACTCTTTCTTCTTAGGTTATTTACTGACTTAGGCGATCTAGCTGTCAGTAAGTAGGTATGAAAATGAACAACTAGGAATTATAAAACTTACAAACAGAACTCACAATTTGACTTTTCCTCCAGCTTTCTCTGCTGATGTAAAAGAAAGCATCTGTCCTTCAATGGAATTACCTGGAAATGAAATCAAGGGGCAGAGTCCAGTACCTCTAAATCTACATCAGAGCTTTCCACAAGGAAACCTAAATGTTCGTTTATTTTTATTCTTACTTTTTCCTGAGTAAGAAAATTGACAAGTCCTTTGGAGGTTGCTGCTGCTAGAATCCTTATCTAATGTGGGATATGGGGCCTGACTCAATGATTCTTGAAAGGTTTTCAAACTGGTTTTGAGGAGTTAGCAGGCCACTTTGTAATAGGAAGAAGCATCTGACATTTAGAATCCTGCCCCCCATGTGCAAACAATAGAAGAGGAAAAGCTGTGTCCTCACTTGGGCTTCTGCTGTGCTAATTACAGAAATGTAAAGCCCAGCTGTGGTCAGACCAGCTCATCAAGGAGAGATGTGTTAGACCACGAAAGCAAAAGAAGGACTGAAATGTTTTTCATTTTTATTCCTTGCGTATTGTCTGTTAGAGCATTCAGCTCTGCTTAATTATAAACTATTTCTTTTTCCGTTTATAAACATGTTCTTTCCTCCTGCATTTGATGTGAATGAAGTTGCTTCTAGACTTGAGTGTGGCCATGAGGCTGGAACTCAAAGGCTGAAACTAAGATTTCTTTAACATTTTACATGCAAATAAATATCAGTCTATAAACCCAATCTCTTTAAAAATGAAAGATTCTTGTCTCCTGTTCCAAATCCTTACTAACCCTGTTCTACCCTAAAAAGTACTTTATTTTCTTCCAGAAAACAAAATGAACAAAACCAAACCAAAGGGAACAAACAAGCAAATTTTAACTTTTCAAAGAAATTTTAATTTCAGTTCAACAGGGGAACCTAATGTAATTTAAATATATTTTGTTTCTCCTTGATATTGCTTTTGTGCTTGCTTTTCCTGGGAATATGAGTCCAGATTTGAACTACCAGCATCCTTTGCTGTAGCTATACGCTCATTTTCTGTTAATGTAAGGAATGTTAATGAGGAAAGAAAAATTGGAGTGGCATTGGCCAATGCAAAACTCTTGGACTGACTAGAAATTTTATCAGACTTCAAAATATTGAAAAGTATTGATTTTCTAAAATCATTAGAAAATGGTTTAATGTTTCTATTGATTGCTCTTCTCATTTAGAAAGTGCCAAGCATTTGTACAGTGGAACTTGATTATAATCATGTTATATTATTGTCTTGGAAGGGCGACATCAATATTTTAGGTACTTTGTACTGTAGACTTATAGGCTGGGCATAACTATTAATAATAATAATAATAATAGGCATTTATTAAACTTGTCCTAAATGCTTTAAATGGCAGGGTAAAATCTCCTTTACTCATGAGGAGGGGAGCATCACTGCATGTGGCTTTATAGGTTGTGTGCTGCGTAAACTGTAGGACATATCATTCACATTGGTGGTCATTGTAGATTTGTATATATACGTGTATGCGTACATACATACATACATACACATACATACATATGTATATATAATGACAATTTTCTGGCTGCCAATAAAGTAGTTTGAGGAGAGAGTGGCTTTTCCATAGGGCCCCAGTGGCTTTGTAGGAGGGCTAGAGATATGTGCTGTTCTTTTCCCCTTTATAACCTGAAGAAGCCAAGCCAATTGTCCAGGATCACATAACCAGTGAGTCATAGATGTTCAGATTTTCGCTAGTTGACTCCATATTCTTTACGCCTAATTATGGTTTGCTCATTTGACTTGGAGCACTCTGAATTCAAGAAGAGTAGGATACCATATAATAGTTTTATTGTATTTGCAAGCTTTTGAAATTTCCTCTGACACAGACCTTTAAAGATTTGCCTGCAGAAAATACATCTGAAGACTATCTCCTCTCTTAGTCTGAGTGTTTACTAGGAATCGTTGTTCATTTGTTGGATCTGTGGTCTCACCCAGTGGTCAGTATACTACTGGTGGAACCCTGAACTTGTCCAGGTGGAACCTTGGGTTCTCATAACAATTACAGAAATATGCAAGGCTACAGCAATATTAGTTAAATATAACAACAGAATGCACTTTTTAAACATTTGAAAGCAGGCTTTTTATATTGCTCAGAGTGGGACCTAGGGTTTTGTGAGAAATTAATTGGTATGCACAATGGAAGATATTGAGATAATGGCGGGAGGGGAGGTGTTATTGGACTCTCTACTTCTCTCTTCCTTGTTTGCAAAGCTTAGTTTAGCCGGTTGCCTAACTGACACTTCGAGTTCTATGGAAATAAGTTTCTTGAGAAGCAGACAACTGAGGATAGGATTGGGTTAAATGAGGGAAGTCACAAGCTCTGGGATGCCAAAGGGACGGCTGAGGCCACTAAACACGTGGATTTTGGGGAAAACTAGGCTTGCTTCCCAATTTGAGTTTCCCTGCCTCTGAAATGTGTCTCCTGAAGAGGAAACCTCCCAGTTCATTTTTTTGTTTTTAAATTTTTTTCCTTCTTCTTCTCCCATAGCCCCCAGTACATAGTTGTATATTCTAGTTGTAGGTCCTTCTGGTTGTGCTATGTGAGACGCCGCCTCAGCGTGGCCTGATGAGCAGTGCCATGTCCATGCACAAGACCCAAACTGGCAAAAACCTTGGCTGCCAAAGCAGAGCGCACGAACTTAACCGCTGGGCCACAGGGCCGGCCCTCCCAATTCTTAGTATGTAAGATTAATTCACTATTTCTATTGAGTGTGTTCCATTCAATAAGCAGGTGTTGAGTGCCATGAATGTTCAAAAAACACTGTGCTGCACCCTGGGGGCTAAAAAGATCTGCAGTAATAGTCATCAATATTGGTAGACTACACCAGAGCTTACACCTTTACTTCCCAGACATCTTCTCCTTTAAAACCTTGGGAAGTAGCTATTTTGGCTGTCCCCATCTACAGAAGAGAAGACCAAGGCTCAGTGACTTGCCTAAGTTTCAGTAAGTAAAAAGTGTCATATATGAGGTTCAAACTCAAGTCTTCCCACTTTGGGATCCATCTTATTTCCATTATACCAGATTCCCTGCCCTAAACAACCTTGCACTTTAAAAGTGAGAGAAATATACATAGCCACAAATGTGGCAAGAGTGTAAGTGAAAACTAAAATGTTGTCATAGTAGCATGGTCTACCAAAACATTATACCAGTAAGCACTAGATGACAGTCCCAGATTGGTTTATAAATTCTCATAGTGTGGCTTTTGTGTTTTAGGAGCAGTGTATTTTGCCTTTTAGAAGCCTGGGTCCTGTTTTTCTCAGTGTGTTTTCAGAAACCACAGTATGTTAGCTCTATATATTTAGGAATTAGACCTTTTCTTCTTTCTCAGGATAGATGAACAGCTTTCCACTCAACAAGTAGAATGCTCAAAAGAAGCCACAGTAAATTCCTTTTGATCTTTTCAATCTATTTCCATGGATTCTCTCACTAGTGGAATATTAGAATTTTTGCCTGTCTGCAGTTTGATACAAGTTTTGTTGATGGTCTTAAATAGATAGAGCCTGTTAAATAAAGTATTATCAATATATGTAAACTCATAAAAATGAACTGTCCTCTGGGGACCAGTGACAATGAGCTCTTAAGTTTGAGAGAAGATTCTTAGCAGATATTAAGTCTGCTCTGATTCAAATATGTCTCACAGGTAAGCACTATAGTGGTAAAGATTTAAGCAATTTCATCTCCAAACAAAGACTGAAATTACTTGACCTGGTAGAATTCCACAACCCACCTGCTGCTTGTGAAAGGTTGAAAACAATTTTTAGCAGATACTTTTGTTTTCAATGAAATTTTTGTTATGAGCATTTCCTACCTTTACTTGACTCTCTTTGATACACTTATTTTTGATGCACTACAAATCAGTATAACAGTTATTTTTTACTATTTCTAAAGTCAGCAATTTTTCTTAATCAACCTGACATATGTTGGAGAAGAAGGATGGATTAGAAAATTTGAATGCATCCTGCAACACTTGGTTAGCTCTTTCTGAAGAGTGTTTGGTGATTTCCTCTCAGTAGCCCTTCTGATGTGTGTGTAAAAAAGTACTTGAGAACGGAAAAGTTAGAATAAATAGCAGCCGCCTATAAAAATTGTTGGGGAAGCAGTCATCACACGACCTGTTGTCTGTATTGGGATTGTCCAATCAGTGCCCTGGGCCTGGGACATTCCCTTAGATGGAGGCCGGGTACCAAGCTATCTCTTGGCTCCAGATTCTTCTTTCTTATTAGGAGAAATCTTTCCCCGTCTTGGGTGCGCAGTGAACTTCCTTGTATTGCTTAAGCGTCTGCATCATATGGCAACTGGCCAGCCCCACTCTCCTCTCTTCCTCAGCCCAAGAGGGGTATGTGCAGTCCATCGCCCTGTGTGGGCTATCAGGAGAGACTCCTTGGTCATGGGAGACCAGAGCACATTACAGATGATGATACTGCTGTGTTTCTTCTTCTTTCTGTGAGCAAGGCGTTGTTCCAACCAGTGTCTCGTGTGTTGAGTCCTTCTTGGTGACTCTGAACCCATAGAAGATGCTGTGGGCCTGGGTCTGTGGGCTTCTACTTCTGGTAGTTGGCATTGTTATGCTCTTTGTCATCCTCTCTGTGGTAGGAATCCTCACCTGGGATTGGTAGCTGCATCTTCCTGTTCAACAAAAATGAAACCTAGTGTTTTTGATTGAAAACATCCCAGTCTAGGATTTTTTGAAATAGTTATGAACTCCTGGCAGTAATGCAAATGCACTTAAAAGTATTTCTTCACAAGGTGAAACACTATTGAGAGACTTGTGATTAATCCTATTTATGGTAATAACAATTTTAATATAATTTGTATATTTAATTTGTGGTTAGAGTAGGGATAGATAAAGATGTCATGTGTATGGTGCAGCTATTGTCTTGCTTTCACGTGATTCTTTTGACTTTTAAGAAGTTACCATCCTCACAATGGTCCCCATTTCCTCTTTTAGAAACTCATGTATACGCACACAATCACCAACTAGCTTCTCCAAAGGATATTGTGAATCAGGTCACTGTCTTCCATCTCTACTGCTATCATTCTTGTCCAAAACACCATTATCTTTCACCTGGATTACTGCAGGAGCCCCCTATAATTCATTCTCCACCTCATAGTCAAGTTAATCTCTTTAAAATATAAACCAAATTTTGTCATCCTTCTGGTCAAAAATCCTCCAATGCCTTCCCATCACACTTGGAATAAACCCCAAAGTCCTTCTCTTGGCCTATAAGGCATAGACTATCGTATACAGGTTGTTCTAGAAAATAGCAAAAGAAGAAAAGCTGCTAAACTCATTTTATGAAGTAAGTAAAACCTTGTTACCAACACTTGAGGTCTAAGTGTTGGAAAGTTGTTATCAAGAAAAAAGACTTATAGGTCAATATCACTCATGGATATAAATACAAAAATCTATGCATATAAAATATTGGTCAATGAATCTTACATTGTATTAAAACTAATATGTCACGATTGAGTACATTTTATTCCAGGAGGAATAGGTTTCTTCAAAATCAGAAAATCCATCTATTTAATTCATCACATTGAAGAACTTTTTAGTTCTTTAACGTCACATGACTTTCAAGACTTTTATGTCTAGTTCAGGTATTTCCTCTGACATACAGACTTTCCATATCCGTCTACCTAATTGACATTTCATTGGAATGTTCTATAAGCATTCTCAAAATTAACACATCCAAAAACTTGCTGGTGTTCCTTCCAAAATCTTCTCCTCTCTTAGCTTCCCCTCACTCAGGAAGTAGCCACTGCTTTCTTCCATTCCACCCTAGAAGCTGACCATTTCTCAATATCTCTACTGTTCCCATGCTAGTCCTAGATGCCATCATTTCACCTGGGATACTCTACTGGCTAGTCTTCCTGTTATCACTTTGCCCCATTGTAGTCTATTTTTAACAGACTAATCCTGTTAAAGCATAAGTTAGATCATGCCACTGTGGGGGACTGGTCTTGGCCATGCCAAGATATGTCTCTTTGGCATGAGGATTATTTGGGACAGGGAAGGAGGCTCTGAGGAGTGGAGCTTGCTTGCCTTTTGTTAAGAGACATTTACATTGTAAAGGAAATCTCTATCTGTAAAGGTACCTCCCTCTCTGTACCAGGAAGAAGAAAGAGGATGACCTTATCTCTAGAAACTCTTAATCAATGCCAAAGGCAAGGACTTAAATCTGCATAATAATCTTATTCCTGTTTCTGGTAACCTCCTGTAACTGACTTCCCCTACCCCCAACTTCCCGCTTTGTCTTTAGCTGGATATGATATTTAAGGGGGGCGGGGGGCTTCAGCCATTTTGGCGAGTTGTTCAGCTTGCCTGACCTCTCCCATGTATACATGTTATAAAGCTTTGTTTAATTTTCTCCTGTTATTCTGTCTCATGTGAATTTAATTCGTTTTCCGGCCAGAAGAACCCAGAGAGGGTAGAGGAAATGTCTTCCTCCCCTACACCACTCCTTGGCTCAGAACCCTACAATGACTTTCCCTGCTCCCTCAGAGTAAATGCAAGCTGTAACAGGGCCTCTAGGACTCTTGTGTCTGCCTTCTTCTTCCCTCTTGGGCTTCAAGTCCTACCACCCTTCCTCCTCTCTCTTGGCTCCAGCTCAGCATTTGACTTTCAGCAGCCTAGGTTGCTTTGCTCTTCTCCTAGGTATCCACATGACAAACTCCCTCTGTTTCTTTTGGTCTTTATTTAAAGGTTACCTGTCTAGGGAAGCCATCCCCAGATACCCTATTGGAAATTGCCAGCCCTTCTCTTTTGCCTCCTTTTTAATATTTTTGCTCCATATACTAATATCTTTCTTTTGACATGTTTTTCAATTTTGAAATCTGGGTCTGACTGTTGTAATATTTTCCTCCTAATGATATCCATATTCAGCACACTGGAATAGTTGTGCTCCTTAACTGTCTTGTTATCTGGGCCTGTGAATTCATTTTCTCTTGGGAGTACCAGCTATTCTCTTCAGTAATACAAACTGAGGAAGGCCAGACCCTTGTCAAGGTCAGCTCCAAAGATTTTAGTGTTTATGTTTTTGAGTGTGTGTGAGACACCTAGGGTGAAGAGACCAGGTACCAGAAAACAAGAGCCCATTAAACAATTCCTTAGATCTTCACACTTTGCACCCTAAGGAGAATCAGCTGTAGGATGAGACACACATAGATTATAATTCACCAGCCCTGGGTATTTGGAGGGATAAGGGTGAGAAGCTACTTGTCTGAGGTTAATTAGTTCTCATCTGTTTCTCTCAGTGGCTCACAAGCACAGGACTTCTGTCTTGTTCAGACTTAACCTCTGAGAATACCTGGACCAGAAGTCTGAGTTTCAAGATATGGAAGCAGTGGGGATGGATGGAGTAAAAGGGCAAGGGGAAGCCAGGGCAGCACCCCAACAATGGTGTCTTCTCTTTTTAATCCTCTCATCCTACAGTCCTACCCATCTGCCTGCTGCCTCAGGCCAGTGCTGCTACTCCATGCCCACTAGTTCAACATTCCCTTTCCCAGCAATGCCCCAGGGTTTTCTTAAAATCTTCCTACTTTTAGGGGATTGGTCTTCGGGGAGGGATCCAGAAGTTGTGTTAGTTCAGCATCTTGGTCTAGGACGTATTACTGGGTAACTTACTTATCTTGTTTATTTTCTGGTTTTCTAACTAAATTATAAGATCTTTAAGTGCAGGGATTTTGTCTGTTTTGTTCGCTGTTGTATCTGATGGTCCTACAACAGTGACTATTACACATAAGTGTCAATACTTAAAACTTCTCAGAAAAATAAGAATAAAAGGATATTCCTTAAATTTAATAAAGTCTATCCACCGAAAAGATGCAGCCAGTATCATCCTCCTTGGAAAGATATTCAATATTTTCCTTTTGAGAGTGAGAGTAAGACAAGAATACCAGCTCTCATTGCAACACAACTCAGTAGCATCACTTTAGTGCAGCAACCACTAACTAGAAAATAAGACCCCAATCACAATTTATACGAAAAAAAATAAGCTGACGAAACAATGTTGAAAACTAAGAGTAAAGGTAGGGGGAGTATGCCCTACCAGATGGAAGGCATACCATGAAACCACAGTGCCATAGGCAAAAATGGAGCCAGTGCAGGGAGAGCCAGGTGTGCATATCCACTCATCCCTGGGTTCCATTTTGCCCGTGGTTTTGTGGTATACTTGTCTATGCATGAAGGTGTTTATATACACACAACACACATATATATATAAGGTTTTTGTTATAACTGAAGTAATATCACAAATCAATGCAGAAAGAATAGGTTTCTTAAAAACTAGACAATGAAAGTTGGATGTCTAACATAAAAATATACCTCAAGTGGATGAAACCTCTATACGTGAAAGAGAAAACTATAAAGCTAATAGAAAAAAATATTGAAGAGTATCTTTGTAATCTTGCAGTAGAAAGGATCTCAGGAAGAGTCACAAAGAACAAACTGAAGAGGAAATCTGATGGATTTCACAACATCAAAATTATGGGTACCAGAGATAAGTTAAAGGAGACGTGCACAGGTTGAGAGGAGTTTTTGCATTATCTAAAACCAACAAAGAAATCTGGAATATATAAGAAATTCTTGCAAATGAATATCACAAACCAAGCATCCAAAAGGAAAAATATACACAGGATACAATCAGCAATTCAAAGAAGGGGAAATTAAAAATAGCCAATGAGTATATGAAACGATGTTCAACCTATATTATAACCATGAGACATCATTGCATACCCATTACACTGGGAAAAATTTAAAAAATGCATACTATCGAGTGTTGGCAGGAATATAGAGAAATGAGAACTTCTAAGAACTGCTGATGGGAGTACAAACTAGTGCAGCCACCCTGGAGGGAAATCTGGCAGTACTCAGTGAAGTGAAATATGTTGATAAGGTCCACAAGTGGAATGGATGTCCATTGCAGGATTATTTGTGGCAGCAAGGATTAGGAGGTATTTAAAAGGTGGATAAGTAAATGGTGATATATGCATATGATGGAATGCAGCAGTCAGAAGTAATGAATTATATTTATATCCAGCAAAATGAACAGAATTCAAAAACATAATGTTTAGTGAACACATTGGACTGCACAGCATGCGGTTATTAGTACAATAAGTAATTAAATATTAATGTATATATAATAAAATTATGCTTTAAGTTTATATAAACTAAACAACACTCTACTTTTCAAGGAACATTGTATTTCTAAGGAAATATATATCTAATATAGTGGATGAAAATAAAATAAAATGGGTGGTTTTTTGAACAGACAGATGATAGCAGTGTGTCATAAACTGGAGTGTCTGATAAGTGAATTCTATGCACCTAGGGTTTAAAATAAAATAAGAAGATAGGGATGGGGTTGACAGCTTAGGTAGCAGAGGCAGTAGTAGGAGTCCCGGAACTTCTGCTCCTAGACTGCTACATGGGGCTGTATACGTAATGAAAATGGAGGATTTCTAGGATTCAATTACAAAGTATTACAAAATACTATTTTCCTAACGCTAATAGTGGTTGCAGTGGTTACAGACATCAGAACAGCCAGACTGCTGGCTAGACTGAATTAGGGTGTTTTTCTTGTGAATTCTACTCCCCTGAATTGCTGCATTCCATCTGATTGTAAGAACTGAAGAAAAAATCTTCACATGGGGGTCTTAGGCTGAAAACATCCTGCCAATAGAGATCCATGCCAGGGACAATGCTAGCCACTGGATGTGAAAAATTGAGTAAGGCAGAATCTCTGTGTTCAAAAGCTCACAGTCTAGTGGGGCAGACAGAAACATAAATAGGTAATTAAAATTATATGGTATATGCAATCATAGATATCAGTTGGAATTAAAAAACAATGTTTGACATTCAAAACTCAAGCTTTCCATATCAGTCCTTGAATGATAGTGCCTCATTGATACCCATATTCATGAAGCTAACGAGTACCATTAGGTAGAGGAACAAAAAAAAAAAACCCTTTGGTTTGCTTTTTTATTATGTAAAACCCAATGTTTCCAAAAATTTCTAAGAAAAATAGCTTTATACATGATTAGAATGCACATACATACAGTACTCATTAAAATTTAAAAAAAAGGTTTACGTCTCAAATGCACTAGGCTAGGAGGCAAACCCATTGCAGTCTTAGCACTGAAATTGTGTAATATGCAAATCACTTTCCCAGATGATTTTTTTTATTTGAAAGTAGGCAAGTTTAATCTTTTAAAGAACAGCTCTGTGTTGCTCTGTATACTGAAGTGGCAAGGCTAAACTATTAGAATGGATATTGGGGTAAAAATTTTATAATTTATTTTTTGGTTTTTCACATGCCAGTTAAGTTATTTCCCCAGTTAATGACATTTTAAATACAGAAGCTCATTGTTTTCAAGTTGTGTCGATGGTATCAGTGCTGGACTGGCAGTCCCTTCCTCCCCTTTTGGCTTTGATTCATGCCGGTGTCTCGAAAAGACAATCTGGCCCTTCATTGCAAGCTCATTTGTATTTGCAGGCACCTACCTCTTGCTTGGAAGTGGAAGAAAAGCTGATGTCACTATCTTGGGAAGATAGGGAAAATTAGTGTGAAGGGTACTGAGATGTCCCAAACTTGGAAAGACTATATTCAACCAAAAGGAAAAGCTGAGTCCTTGCTTCTAAGGTTGTGTTTGGATGGAGTTAGCACTGCAAAGACTAAAGCACTTTATTACTAAAATCTCTACCTGAAAGTTCTCTTTTATTTTAATGTTTAAATACATATAGAAGTTTTATATGTAATTTTTAGTAAATTTAATGAATAAATAATAAAATAAAATAGTATATAATTTTTAAATACATAAATAAAGACCCTCTGGCCCCTGCCCTCTGGGCCATTTGCTCACACACGCCTACACACCCAACTCTGGCATATGAGAGTGGATTTATCATGTGAGCCCTGCTTATCTTCCTTGGGAGAGTGCAGAGGATACACCTTTTACCACGACTGTGAGGAATGAATTTGTGAGGGAGCCCCAGCATCCTTGAAGAGTCTGTAGTCACTCTCCTTTGTAGGTCAGAAATTAAAGTGTAGTTACTGCTGCTGAACTGGACAACTAAATGCAACGAGGAGAACTGAATCCAGAGTGGCAGGGCCATTTGGTGGCACTTAATCACCACAGACGAGTTGGGCGTGGATAACATAATGGGCGTGGATAACAGAGTCAAAGCAGTAATCAAAATACTCTTGACTTGCACAGACCTATGGCACTGGCTGGTTGACCATGGTGTCCCTAGCAGTGAAATCGATGGGCAGTCTATTGAAGTCTTACTTTATCTGTGTAAGTGGGAGAATTCTAGGTAAAGTGAGTAGAAGTCTAACTGGAATCATCAAAAACAGAGAGTCACAACCCCTCAGTCAATTCTCAGACTTGAGCCAGTTTACAGACCCGAATCCCATGAATGAAGGGGAGGCCAGGTCTCCTTGAGGAAGGACCCTGCTACACTGCCAAAATTATACTCTTAACCTTGCTCCCAGCCACCTGAAGGGACCTGTGGCCTTTTACCAGGGTTACTGTGGATTGAAAAAAACAAAATAGGGGCTGGCCCAGTGGTGCGGTGGTTAAGTGTGCATGCTCCACTTCAGTGGCCCAGGTTCGCTGGTTTGGATCCCGGGTGCAGACATGGCATCATTTGGCATGCCATGCTGTGGTAGGTGTCCCACATACAAAGTAGAGGAAGATGGGCATGGATGTTAGCTCAGGGCCAGTCTTCCTCAGCAAAAAGAGGAGGATTGGCAGCAGTTAGCTCAGGGCTAATCTTCCTCCAAAAAATAAAGAAAAGAAAAGAAAAGAAAAGAATCACACTTTGGGGGGATTATTGGACACTGGCTCTGAACTGACATTAATTACAAGAGACCAAAAATGTCACTGTGGTCTAGCAGTCAGAGTTAAATCTTAAAGAGGTCAGGTGATCAATGGAATTTTTGTCTAGGCCCATCTCACAGTGGGTTCTTGTACCGCTGTGGACTGAATGTTCATGTCCTCTCAAAATTCATATGTTACCCCTAATGCCCAATGTAATGGTATTAAGTAGGGACTTGGGGAAGTAGGGCCTCAGTTCATGAAGGTGGAGCCCTCATGAATGGGACTGGTGGCCTTGTGCAAGAGTTTCCGCAGAGCTCCCTAGCCCCTTCCACCGTGTGAAGACACAGTGAGAAGGTGCAATCTATGAACCAGAAAGTGGGCTCTCATCAGAAACTGAATCTTCCAGAACCTTGATCTTGCACTTCTCAGTGTCCACAACTGTGAGGAATTCATGTTTGTTGTTTATAGCAGCCTGAACGGACTGAGACATGAACCCATCCTGTGGCTATTTCCCTACTTCTGGAATGCGTAATTGGAATAGATAAACTCAGCAACTGACAGAATTCAACTCAGGCCTTTAAAAATACATGTCTTGGTCTACTTGGGCTGCCGTAACAAAATACCATAGACTGAGTGGCTTAAACAACAGAAATTTATTTTCTCACAGTTCTGGAGGCTAGAAAGCTAAGATCAGAGTGCAAACATGGTTGAGTTTGTTGAAGGCTTTCCTTGTGGCTTGTAGAGAGCCGCCTTCTCACTGTGTTCTCCCGTGGCCTTTCCTAAATGTATGCACACAGAGAGAGGGAGCAAGTAAGCTCTCGCGTGTTGTTTCTTATGAGGGCACTAATAACATCATGAAGGCCCCACCCTCAGGACCTGATCTAACCCTAATCACTTCCCTCATCTTCACACACCATCACATTCAGGTTAGGGCTTCAACATATGAAATTTGGGGGAAGGGGCACAAACATTCAGTCCCTAACATTTCACCCCGGCCCTCCAAAATTCATGTCCTTCTTGCATAAAAAATACATTCATTCCATCCCAACAGCCTCAAAGTCTTGTTCCAGCATTGACCCTAAAGTCTAAAGTCCAAAGTCTCTTCTAAATAACATCTAAAGCAGATATGAGACTTGAGGTATGATTCATCCTGAAGCAAAATTCCTCTCCAGCTGTGAGCCTGTGAAACTATACAAGTTATGTTCTTCCAAAATACAATGATGAGACAGGCATAAGATAGATATTCCCACTCTAAAAGGGAGAAATAAGAAAGAAGGAAAGGTGACAGGTCCAAAGCCTAGCAAAGTGAATTCCATCAGATCTTAAGGCTCAAAAATAATCCCTTTGGTTCAATGCTCTGCCTTCCAGGCCCACTGGGGCAGCAGTGTCACTCCCACAGCTCTAGGTGGGGGTCCCAGACCCTGGTTCCACAGGATGCTCTTGCCTCCTAGGCTCCAGTCAGACGCTGTCTGGCCTATTGAAACTGGGATGGTGGCTCTGATGGTCTATGAATTGCTTTAGTGGTTCTTCTTTCCTTTACTTGAAGGATAACACACGTTCACAGCTGAATAGCTCTGTGGTCCAGTCCTGCAGGATCTAAGTCTGAGAGCCTTCCTTCATTTCATCCTGTCTCCATCCCCTTCAGTTCAAACTGGCAGTGTCTCTGCTCATGTCATCACATAAACTTTTTATCAAGTGATAGTCCAGTTATGCCCTTGGTGTTCTTATATGAACACAATTTCTCATTTTTTGCCATATGAACAGGCTGAGGGTTTTCCAAATCTTTAAGTTCTGGTTCCTTTTTGTTTTAGCAATTCCTTTTTCAACTGATCTGTCTCTTCTCACATTTTACTATAAGCAGTCCAGAGAAACAAAGTTGCTCAAAGCCACTTCCACATGTTTAGGTGTTTGTCACAGCAACAACCTGATGTCTTGGTATTAAAATGTATATTAGTCTTGGTTTTACAGAGAAACAGAAGCTATATAGATACACTATGAAGAGAGAGAGAGGGAGATAGAGAAAGGGAGAGAGGGAGAGATTGATTTACTATAAGGAATTAGCTCACCTGATTTTTAGAGGCTGAGAAGTCCAAGATCTGCATTTGGTAAGCTGCAGACTCAAGAGATGTGATGGTACAGTTCTAGTCTGAGTCCAAAAGCCTTAGAACCAGGAGAGGCAATGGTATAAGTTCTAGTCCAAGTCTAAGAGCAGAGGCAGGAGAAAAACCAACGTCCAAGCTTGAGGACAGTCAGGCAGAGAGCAAGAATTCTTTGTTCCTCAGCCTTTTATTCTATTCAAGACTTCAGTGAATTAGATGAGGCCCATCCACATTAGGGAGGGTAGTCTGCTTTACCCAGTCTAGCAATTCAGATGTTAATCTCATTCAGAAATGCCCTCACAGACACACCCAGAAATAATGTTTAACTGAGTATCTAGACACCCCATGGACCAGTCTAGTTGATGCATAAATTAACCATCACAAGTCCACCCCTTGTCAACTTGGTACCCATAAACATCTCCTTAAATCATACTTAATCTCCAAATAGACAATTACAAGGTCACGATTCCACCTAACATTACAATTATCCTGTGTACAACTGGGAATGCACTAACTCCTTCTCCTGTAGAGGAGGTATGGGCCTTGAGCAATGTGCACTCTTCTCCTTGACATCCTGTAACTTAAATACTATGGTATAAAATTGACAATACTCAAATACTATGGCATAAAGTCAATACATCCTATGTTACAATACAATATCATTTATTTGTGTTAAGGACAATGTAGACACATCAATGAAGTATCTCTTATGTCAGAAACTAGGGGGAGGAAAAATGGTACTGAAAACACTGGGTGACTCATGAACTTCTACCCAACAGCTGATTAATACACTAGAAGAAAATTAATTAATTTATTTACAGTATACTTTCTTCAAGAAAGCACTTCTCACAGCTGTAAGAGTATGTAAAATATGAAAAATTGGCAAAATAGGAAAAAGGGTGAGGTAAAATGGAGCTAGGAATAAAGTTCTAATTGATAACGTGACATGCTAAAGGGGTAGGGTGGGCGAGCACAAATTTGTTCCTAAACGTTGTACAGCCAAAACTGGTTCACAGTTTCCATAAAACAGGCATTCTTGGCACTGGATCAGATTTGAGTTTCTTCTGAGGGAAAAATGAGTTAGAATAAGTTAAGTTAGTTATTTGATGGCTTAACTAATTTGATTAAATCTTTCACTTTTAAAACAATTTTTCTGATGTTCTAATATAGTGGGAGAAAGCTTGGATTCTGGAGCCAAATCTTCTTGGTTTGAAATTCGGGCTCATTTTTTATTGGTTGTGTGATCTTTGGCCAGTTACTTAAACTTTCTGGGTCTTACTATAAGTGCAATAATGCCTCTCTCATAAAGTGGCTCTGAGGATAAAATGTATATAAAGCTCCTTGCACTATACTTAATCCCTCTTCCCTCTTAGAGAATATGGTATTTAGTTATAATGCAAACAAATTAATTCTCTGTGAAAACCTGTGAGTGGCACACAGATTGCAGAATTGTTAGTAGAGGTAATAGTAACACCAGCTGACTTCTGCTGAATACATGCTTCGGATAAAATAACTACTTGTTTAAAAATACACACATTCAAACAAAGATGTGTACTTGGGTGTGCGCACACATGCACACACACACAGAGAACCGGCCCACAATATCTTATGTGAAGGTTAGTCTCATGTATTTGATTCTTTAACATTCTGGCTGACATCCCCATTTTCTGAAGTATGAATCTTTGGATACATATGTCTTAGATACGTAGTCTCAAGAAAGTAACTCTGTGCAGCACTGCAATTAGGGAGAGAACATTCTCTTTCTGTAGGGCATGTGTGACCAGTAAGCCAAGGCTTCAGAGAGTTCTTCCTCTAGAAGTATTTTGAAATAATATTTGCATGGAGTTGAAAATTAATAGGTCATTCATTTAAGAAGTGTTATCTGCTTGTAAGACCTGAGTTAAATCTACGGTATCCCCTCAGCTCATCCTTCCACCTCCCTTCCAATTTGTATCCAGATGAAATTGAGTTCAAATTAGCATCCCAAAGACTTCTGGGGACAAAAAGTCACAGACTCACAAGGGGTTTGGGTGGATGCTCTTGACTTGGTGTTGGTGGAGTGAAGTGTGTTATCTGATTATATGAGTAAAATCTTGAGGTTTCTTCCAGTCCAAGGTGGTAGAACCACTCTTTCTGCCAGTATGATGGCCTTTCTGAACATGTACTCTTACCCTGGGGGGTAGTTGGCCTGATTTGCTATATCCTGGGAATGACTCTGATAATTGTTAGAGGCTGTACCCACTGAGTCAACTTGAACACCCGTAGTTTATTGGACTCTGAGCACTGACAGAATGTCTTAAATCTTCTGCTCTGATTATTCTGTGATATTTGGGCTCATGTTTTGACTTATTTTTCTCCACATTTCAAAACACTGTGACATTGATGTATTGCCTCAAAAAGGTAAAAAGGAATATCAGATGCTGTATTAAAAATATCAGTTTGAAAATATCACAATCTCCCCATATTTTGTGAAAACTAGTGAAAGAGTAAACTACAAAAAAAGCGATTCAAAAAATGTCTTTTAATAAAAGTTTAAAGTCTTCAAAATGTATTTGCCCCTGGAGCAAACTTTTTTCATTTAATATTGTGTCTGTTAATTAGTGCTTCAAATTTGCAAATTCTTTATTGGTTTATATCAATGTAATACCCAAAGCTCATCTCATTGCCAGATTTGAATGAAATATGATCCTGTTTATTCTATTAAAATGAAGGCTTGAAATTGTTACCCAAATGCCACAGGAATTCTTGCCATTTTCTCATCAAATTCCTCATCAGATTTTTTGTTAAAGTCACATTGTTTTAGATTTTGTGCCTTGGCATTTAAATGAAATTCAATGTGCCCCACTGGAGGAAACATCTGTAGGGACATATTATGTACAATATCCATTCCAATCAAGCAGGAGTGTACTGAGTGCCTGAATGAGGAGCTTTTTCTTGCTTCACTTTCCTCTGATGTGGCTATTGAGAAGATCTATAAGAGAGGGAGCATTTATAAAAATTAAACCAGCAGTGGAGCACAGTATTTTAAATGCTCAAATCAAATACTCTTTAAAGGCACAATATCAGTTTCAGTGAATGGATTCCTGCCTCTTTCTTTTGATGTAACAGGCTTTATATATAGCATCTGATCCAGACTTTGGACAGCCTAGAGAGTAGTTGGGTGATAATGATTTTCGAGGTCCATGTGCCCTGGTAAGCCCTTGTTTACTTGATTTTAACAACCTACCATGTCCCTCAACAGTCAGCCTTAGTTCATATACTCTGTATACCCTTTTATATTTGCAATCTGACACAAAACACCTATAACTAGTGCCGTGTCAAAAGGGTCAAGGGATGGAAGCAGTCATGTCCTATCTATAGATCCACACATCAATGGAAATCTTCTAAAATGGTTCTTGGGACATGACCAGGGCATGATGGCTAGGACTCATATAAAATGGGGATAATTATTAAGCTGACCCCATAGAACTTTAAGATATGTGGGGATCAAATAAATCATATGTGCAAAGCACTTAGATCAAGGCAAATGGTAAGTGCCTAGTAAATATTATCTACTATTATTATTATCAGGGACGACTTCATAGAGGAGGTGGGATTGGAGCTGGGTGGCATTTTGTCAGCCTCACAATAGGGCATTCACATAGCAGGGATAGCTTGCACAATAGCGTGAATGTAGGAAAGCAGAAAGTGTACTGAGAGAGGGTTACTAGACCAGTTTAGTTGTTGCTGAAGGCTCATAGTTATTGTCAACATCAAGTACACAGAGAGCCTATTAAGGTATGAGCCACTGAGCAACATGCCGGAATACAGAGAGCCATGTAGTTTCAACCCTCACAATGCTCTATTAGGTATGTTGTACATAAAAGAGATATTTCTTTTCTAGGTACTTCAGTGTATAATTAAGTAACTGAAACACTGTATAGTAAACAACGTGAACCATTCAGCATTCTCTTGTCAAAATGCACTTAGATTCCTGTTGGAAGACAGTGCTACTTCTAAAAGAAATAGCTCAATTTCCCAGTACACACCAAAGTGAACCATTCTCTTATCTTTTCACTGCTCTGGCTCCTGCTTACCTTTGCTGTAGTTATGATGTGTATTATGGCATGAACATGGAATTATGTCTTTACAGGTAAGAGGCAGATTGTGTGACACATTATAAAATGTAAATTCTAATTCTCTTTTCTTTCTTATCTTTCAAGTCCAAGGGCTGGCTTTGTAGGGCTGAAGTTTATTCACTCAACTCAAAAAACTATTGCATGATAAAGTCTGGACAATGCTGGACTATACAAAATTATACAGGTTTCCTAACTTGAGGACCTTCTGGAATCTTTAATATGTTAGTAAACATCTTAAGTCTGTAAGAATAGGGTATAATATGCATGGTTTCTGGCACTTATTTGCCATGGAACCACGTTCCTATGTCATATGCCAGAATTTCTGCTTTTTGGAATACTTTTTGGGATATGATGCTCAGTCTTATGGTCTTAGACTTGAAACTTATATAACGATGGTGGATGCTAGTACAGACTAGAGATGAGCAGTACATTTCAAAAGTATTTTAAATTAGTGGGAGTATAACACTTTATTTTCACATAGCTTGATTCATCCAATAAAATTAAAGCATTTCCCCGAGACTGCTGAGCTCCTTAAATGTAGGATCATTTATCATTCATCTTTGGACCCTCAATAACATACACAGTCACTGTTTCCACTAGGAACACTAATTTTATAGGATGTGGATGGCCAGCAGCCATTTTATTTTCTCTGCTACATTGAGAAAGCTGTCTAAGATGAGGAGGAAGAGGAGAAAAAAGAGGTAGAGGAGAAGGACTCTGATGACACTATTTCAGCTCTCGATTTAGCTGTATAGGAAGGCAATATATCCCAGACTTTTAATTTATGTGAACTCAGTAAATTTCTTTTACACCTAAGCTACTTTGGATTGAGGTTTTTTACTTGTAACCAGAAGTGTCCTTGCATACCAGAAATGCAGTCAATAGATTCCAAATTATGGAATTGGTTAAGCAGAGGCAAGCCACAGCAGTGTGAGGATTCTCCCATTCATGACTAATGTGAGTATGGCAGACTGAGGGTTGACACCCCAATTCTACTCTCTTTATTTTGAACAGTGATTTTTTTTTTTTTTTTTTTTTGGTGAGGAGGATTGTCCCTGAGCTAACATCTGTTGCCAGTCTTCCTCTTTTTTGGTTGAGTAAGATTGTCCCTGAGCTAACATCTGTACCAATATTCCTCCATTTTGTATGTGAGATGCCACCACAGCATGGCTTGATGAGTGGCATGTAGGTCCATGCCCAGGATCCAAATCAGTGAACCCCAAGCTGCTGAAGCAGAGTGCACAAACCCAACCACTACACTATTGGCTGGCCCCTACTCTCTCTTTTATTACTATCATAATCCAAATTATTTTTCCAAGTGGCAAAGTCCCCACCTAAGAAACAGATTTTCCAGACTCCTTTTCCAAGTGGGGATGGCAATGTGATGTAGTTTTGGACAATGACATATAAACAGAAGTCATAGCATAGGACTATCAAGGAAATTCTTTAGGTGACAGCCAGATCCAGCTGGCATATGCCTTTCACCTTGCCCTTCCCCCTTCCTCCTGTCTGTGCCAGTGTCGTAGTGTCTGAGACTAATGCAGACTGGGTCCACTCCCCAAGTGTGAGGTGAAGCAGAGATAGAAGGCATTGTGCCGACGACATCATGGTACTGCCACACCAGCCTGGGACTTTCAACATCCTGACTTCTTTGTGTTTTTTTTTTTTTTCTGTGAGTAAGATTGGCCCTGAGCTAACATTTATGCCAGTCTTCCTCTATTTTATGTGGGGTGCCCACACAGTGTGGCTTGATGAGCGGTGCTAGGTCCGTGTCTGGGATCCGAACCTGAGAACCCAGGGCCACCGAAGTGGAGCACGCGAATTTAACCACTATGCCACCAGGCTGCCCCCTCAACATCCTGAGCTCTTATTGTGTGAAAACAGACAAACAAATCTCTATTTGGTTGAGCCACCATGAGTTCAATTTTCTGTTATGTGAAGTTGAACCTGTTTCCAAAATGATACAGCTAGGCAGCTGCTTAAACTGTCACCAGTGTGTCTTGGGACTCCATCCAAAGCCTACAAAGCCTGGGGTATAGAAGAAGGACATGTGGACAATGTCGGGGTACTGGACGGTATTGATGGCTTCTTGCAATCTTTAGTAAGTCTTCTAAGAGATAGATGAGCTTCAGTCCAAGTTGATCCTCGTAGATGCACTGACCAGAGAGAGTCGGATAATTATCTGTTTTGTGGATGAAATCCAATGATGCAATTAGCATAGTGCCAGACCACCACAAAAATTAGTTGGATGAAAAATGAGCTTTAGGGTGAGCACTGGAGACAAACTTTTGTGAATCCAGGAATTTAATTGACTCAGCCTTGGGCTTGCAAGTGGGGTGTTTTGATTTGTTAGGTTGATTAAATAGCTCTATCACAGTATCACTCAATTACATGTTATGCTCATTATTGAGTTTATTATTTCACACAATTTAAAAAATTATTTCTATTGTTTTGGTCCTTTGTTGGTAGTATAAGTGTTTAAAAATTTCTGTTCCTAGTTTAGCAGTAAAAAGCATAGACTCTGAAGGGGAACCCCTTGAATTTGAATCCAAGTTTTGCCACTTAGCAGTCTTATCTTGAGCAAATCACTAAACTGCGCCTTAGTTTCCCCACCTGTGAAATGGGAACAGTAATAGTCCCTACCAGATAGGGTTGTTATGAGAACTACAAGTGTTAACGCAGGTAAAGCACTTACAACAGTGCCGGACTTTAGTCAGCACAGTGTTAGCTATTATTATTTTATTTTTTTTTATTATAATTATTGAAAGAGCTTTTAGACTTTACTTTGAATGTCAAATATAAAATTGCATTTTACAAAGTTATATGGTTTCCTATTTAGAGCTCCTGATGAGGATGTTTCTAGAGATGGTGGGGCCAGGAAAGAAAATTGTTCTGCTGGCCTCAACTGTAAATGTGTCCTGCCTTGGAGATGTACCCCTCTCGTGTGTTGGCAAGTTCTGTACATGGGCTTGGAAGAGGTAATAGGTTTCCCAGAGCGGGAAATACAGAGACGGTGTTTGTTTCTTTCAGCCATTTTATTTCCGGGCATGCTAATTAAATCTATTTCCTGGATGAAAGAAGTTGAGAGGTTTGAGGCCCACAGGAAATGCCTCTCGGTTTAAGTGGACCCAGGCTCACCTCTATTTGTAAGCAGGTATGTAAACATACCTCTATATGAGCCACCTGCAAGTTGTGCATTGAGGAAAAGCCTGGCCCTGCCTGTCATAGTGGGCTCTTTCCAGTGGAAGTCAGCTGATCTGAGAAGCACTCTGCCTGATGAAGAAAATCTGGATAAAACACATGCCAGGACTGATGAGGATCAGAGATGGGAAATCACGCTGCTATGCTATAACCATCCTCTGCTTGTAGCTCCTTAAATTTCCTTATCTCCTCCCCCTTAGAGATGAGTTGAGATTAAGTCCACTTTTTCTTCTGCTTTATGTAGTCTGGGCTTGCGGAGGTCCAGATGTTTTATATCTCTACTAAGAGTTGTCTTTTTCCATCTAATAATAATAATAAGATCCCCATTAGGATTAGTCAGTAATATATCCAATCCTGGAGCAGTGAGATTAAGAGACTCATGGAGCTAGGCTTCTTTTGGACCAAAGTGCTAATATTGCCTAGAATATTGCCTCTTTTCCGTGCCCGTCTATTCACTTTACACTATTTAGATTTTCTTTCTTAGACAAAATGTCCAAATAGATCTTAAATGTTGGTCTCCAAAGTACCCTGCTAATGTTGACCAGGAATTAGCAGTCAAAATGGTATTTACATACTAATTCAATATACATACATGCATACATACATACATGTGTATATATTTGAATGAATGTATAATTAGCTCTATATTTGACACCTGTTTTGGCACCACAGCTGGTGGCCTGGGTCGTCACACATCAGGGGTAGGCTCACCAGGATGATGTCTCCAGGCAGAACAGCTCTCAGCAATGGTCTGGACACTCTTATAGTTAAGCCACATGAAATGCCTGCCAAGGACTTCATTAGAAGGTAATACATATTTGGGAAAAATAATCACTTTTGCAACCCCTGGATGAATAAAAAGATGTCAATACAGGTAAAAATATTGTAAAGAGGAAAATTCAAACAGTTAAGATCTTTTTCTAGTGGAGTGAGGTGGCATTAGTTCTTGTTGATTCGTATGAGGTCACGGCTTTGATAATGTGTCTCTCATCTCTTTTTGATGAAGATTCTGTGTGTGATGTGAGTTTCAAAACATTTCCAACTTTGAAGATTAGTGGTTTTAGAGGCATGAGAACTTTGTCTTTTTCAGGGAAACACAGGTACTGCTATCTTCTTAGGAACAGTTTCTCCAGATCAAAAATATTTTCTGCTCTATTGTCTCTTACTCTAGAAAATAATAATTTAAACAGCATCAAGCAATGAACATGGATCAGTGATAAACACAGCTATAACATTTGGGTAGGCTTAAATCCATTTCTGTGGAAATCGAGTTATGTCTGGACTGGATTTTTTTTCTTTTCTTTTTTTTTCCTTTTACTGGATACCATTGATAACGTTGCTTCAAAAGAAATTAATACGAAGAATTAATTAGCAAAATCTAATATCCAATAAATGTAGTCTGGAAAAAAATTTCATGGATGGCTGATTGTAACATTAAATGGAGGCAGAAAGGTAAACGAACAAATAATGTTTCTGAGTGAAATTGTTTTTTCTCCTTTTATTTATACACTCATTGAAGGAGCAATTGAGGAAGAGCCATGAACCAGGAAGACTTAGGTCGTCATGAGAAACAAATCGGACACTTTAGGTAGCAGCATGAAATAGCCATTTAGGACATTGACCTCATGTATTTAAAGATTATGAGATTTTACAGTAGTTGGGTTATAAAATATCAATTTAGAGTAACAGCAAATTTCCTGATATTCATTTCAGTTTATAGGCAATTCTTGTTCTGACACAAATATATAGGCCTGGATGACCAGGTTCTCTGGGCGAAAGCTGTATTTTCCTTCGGGATGCACCGGTGGGGGATGTCTCAATGGCTTTTACCCAGAAAATCCGTGGGCTAAAGGTCTCCTCCTTAGTCAAGCCATTTGTAGTGTAGGAGGCTTTAAAACAGTTCCATTATTTATTGGAGCTCTCGCAGTTTTTCCCTTCTCTGCTTCTGGGCCAACAAGGGGAAGGGAGATGATCAGTGATGTTGGGTTTGCATAATCCCACTTCAAGGGGTTTATATAGCCTCTGAATCTTGCGCATTACTAATTGCGACAACTAAAAATAAAGCATGACTAAAAGAATACTGCCATTATGAACCACTTGCTATGTTAATATTCAGATGAAGAGCCTTTTTTGGTTCGTACTTCATTGCAAAATTAGGGTGTTTCTTTCCCTTCCTTAAAGATGTATGCTTATTGAATGTATTTAAATTACTAGCTAATTTTTTTCAGGGGGAAAAAGCCCTGAGGCAAGTGTAAAACTAGTAGCTACAGAAAGCTGGAGAATCAGATGTCTGCTGGGCAAATTGACAGAACTCATTAATCTTCGATGCAGTGTGCTGTAGAGTCTGTCCTTTCATGCACCTGCCCAAGCCGAAAGTAATTACACGACGGCACTATTAATACTGAAGAGCTTGAGTGGGGAGAGGGTTATCTTCTCTTCTTAGTAATTGATTGCCAGCTGATTAGTGGACAACATTTTTCTTGCAGCATAATTGCCTTTGTGCTATCGTAGCCTCTCTGACCTGGGTTTAGGCCATCTCACTGATTTTGAGACCCTGACAATAGCATCGCAGCCCTGAAAGTAATGAACTGGAACTCAATCACTGCAAATTCCCCAAACAGTAGATGCCTAGTTAAATGTATTTCAACAATATCCTGAATAACAGCAATCATACCAAAGATCAGCTTTTTTTTTCCTTTTAGGAAAACCATAGAATTCCATTTGGAAAACTGTGTATTTGAGAAGGAATAAATGGAAGTCATGATATATACCTTTTCATCTTTAATGACTGTGATGGACCTATAAGAAACTACTTCTGTGGGATTTTTAAAGGGTCTGTGTATAAATGCTGGTGATAAATAAATTCTTATTAATTCTTAGCCAACATTTTGGCTCTGGGTTTAAGACTGCTGAAAACATGTTTGAACCCAAGCAGAGAATTAAATGATTTTAATGCCATTTTGTTGCATGGCAGCCACAAATATCAAATATCTTCCATATCATCAAAATATGAGATTATGTGCCTTTATGCCCTGTATAAGGTGCTAGGCTAAGAAGGGAAAATGTGGGAAGTATATGTGTTAAATCTACGAGTTTAATTGTTCAGCAAATTGGAAGCGAATGAATAGCATATGCTTTCCATCTAAATGTCAATGATGCCAAGAAGGCTTCCTTTGGTTCCCATGGGTAACTTTCACATTCATGTAGATAGAAGTAAAAATATAACAACCCACCTCCTAACTTCAAAAGCATTAAGTAGCAAATCTCTAAACTTGTAAAGGAGAAAATGCTACCAAATGGAAGAGAATTTGGTAATCATTAAAATAAGATCTGTCTCCTCAGAGTAGGAAGTCAAAATTTTTCTCACATGAAAACTGAGATACAAAAAGCATCATTGTAATGCCAATTGTCTCCATTTTTTAGCCAAATATTCTAATACTTTTAGTGGCATACTCAGTAATATTTGCCCATATTTGTAATTGAGATCACTCACCAGAAAAGCAGCATTACTAAGCTAGCTAGTGATTTAGCCACATTACTAAATTTGCCTTTCAAGCCTCAAAGAGGTGTATTTTCGCAAATTTTTGAACAAGAAAGTTGTGTGCTAGAGCACACTATCTTAAATCAACAGGTGTAGTATTGGCCACAAGGAGCTAACTTATTCTTAGCCATCATCATTTGTATAATCCTCCAGATTGACCTTGCTCCTATTTAGTTTTAAGGAGTTTTGGGAGCATTACTAATCCCAACATAACAATAATAACAATAATGGCAAATTCTAGTAAGGAGAGGTATAGGTTATGATGCAAACAGAGTTGAGATAATTAAACAATGGAAAAGGATGAGACAATGATAAGTATCGCGATTCATTGTGAATTTGTCATTTGACAGTAAAAAAATTCTGAAATAGAGAATGAGTCAGCCATAATGTGAAAAGTACAGCATGTATGCATCTAACTATTACTAGTGAGAGATGAAAAAAATGTGATTGATGAAAAATCTTTTAAGTGTGTGACTAGAGGATCAAAGTAAATTCTGAGTGCACATTAGCTCAATATAAATTCAATGAAAGGTTAAGAATTTGAGAACCTAAAAGCTAAGCATAGTGTAGCCCTGATGAAACTTCCATCAAGCCCCAGATGGGACTTACTCTAATCTATACAACACCAAAGTGAGTGGTCAGCACATTGAAGGTGAGACCGTAACTGATGAGGAGTTCGCTATTACCCTTGCTGTGATTATCAAGAAGAGGGTTATTTGCTTCAATGGATCTTCAACAGAGATGAAATTCATCCGTTTTAGAAAAAGATGCCTAATAATATGATATAAACAAGGCTTAAAGCTGTGATGGGCCAACTCACACTCCTATTTTGTGGAAATGATCTGAAATGGCAGCTGAAACCTTCATGCTTTTTGTGTAGAATATCCGAGATCCCTTCAGTACACTGCTGAAGATCTGTCATTTAAAAAACTAAACCAAGAGTTAAATTACACTCACTATTTTTGAAGATTGTTGTTTTATCACAGCATTCATGAGGTTAAAAATATTGTAACCTAAATATGCTACTTTTAAAAAACTTCTTTATCCTGATAATGCCCATAGACATTGACTTTTTCCCCATTTTTCATTTAATAATCGTCATTCTGATGTCCAAGTTGTTTACCTGTGTCCAAATTCTACCTCAGTTCCATAACCAGTGGGATAGGGTTTCATTTATTTTTGATTTAAGAAAGATTATCTGAGACTAATGGTTAAAAATGACTGAGTAAAAGCATTTTTTCAACTTCTTTTTCTAAAAATCCACCAATAAAAACTATAAGAATGTAAACTAGAAAAAGAAACACTCTATATAAAAAAGCAAAGTGCAGAGACAACTGAAAATTTGCATAAGTAAGCATACCCACCTAGTGTGAAGTCTGAGTAGGAGTTGGCAAGGAAGCTGAGAGCTGATAAATGCCACCTTGAACCCAGAGCAGAACCGACATTTCCCTAGAAGTAAGTGTCTTTGATCTGAAAAGATATTATCTAAGGGTCTTTTTATTAGAGATAAAATCTATAGGTGCGAGTGGGCCCAGAAAGAAGCAGGAAGTATCTGTGTAGAAACTTTAATATCACAGAACTTCAAGTTGGTACTGAGGGAGACAACATGTCAACAAACAATCCTACTCTTTATTTCTAAATCATCTATCCTAAGGAGGTGGGGCTGTAGGTAAAGGAGGGGTGGTACAAGATGTGGTAAAGGGGATGCTTTGTAGTTTAAAGAGCCAGCATAATCTGAACGTTGGCATTTCAAGTGTACAATGAGTAGACCAATCCTAATGTCTTCTCATTATAGACATTATGTCAATATATTCCTTAAAATATTGCTGAAAAGTTGCTATGTTTTGAAAAACATGTTCAGGGACAGCAATAATTCCACTTGCTTATCTCTGGCCATATCATTTCCCCCAGGCAATCATAGACTTGTTAAGAGAGTGTTTACGACATATCTCTCATAGAAACTATTGACTACTTCAACTTAACCCTCTTTTCTTCCCTTCACACATTCTTCCATAAGTAGTCAGCTACATTTTAAGATGAGCAATAATCACAGGAGAACTAGCATGTGGTCCACAGGCGTAAACTACAAAATAAAAAGAGAAAAACATAATCAGAAGGCAAACAAAAGAATATATTGCAGGAATAATTAAATAGGGAAAGGCAAAAATTTCAGGCTTAAGAAAATGTGGGCCACTGATTTCTCTTTAAAAAGAGCTCAAAGAAAATATGCTAGTCTTTAAAGAAAAAAGTAATGAAAAGCTGTAGGATGTGATAAGAGAGCTTGTAGTGTTCAGAAGAAAAATGGAAGAGAAAATAAAAACATTGCAGGGATGAAAGCCATGTGAAAAAAAAGAATAAATATGACTTAAAATAAAAACCTAGTTTTTGAAGAAAGGACTACAAAAAATGGAACAGGAAAAAAAACCCTACAAAATGATATAGTAGCAGATAAATTCCTTGAGATAAATATCTGGATATATAGATAAACATGGTTTATCTAGTCCCAGAAAACAATTGATACAAAACTATCCAGAAAAAGAGATATCCTAGAGGACTTCAGGGGTAAGGAAAGAATCTTTTTTTATCAGGAGAGGAAAAATTAAAATACAAAAATGTGCACAAACATAATACTAGCCTAGCCTCAGTCTTTCCACAGCCAACATCCAGTGCCAGACGGCAGTGATGCAGTATTTACAAATTTCTTAAGGAAATAAAATATAATCAAAGAATTTTATACCCAACCATCTTATCCGTCACGCTTAAAGTTTGAAGAATTCTTCATATGCAAGAACTCAGGGAACACAGCACTCATGAGTCTTGCTTGAAAATATATTAGACAATCCCAGCCAACAAAAAGATGAATCAAAATTAGAAACTCATGAATAAAGAAGCCACAATAAAGAGGACTGGTGTTAAACATTGAAACATAAGAAATAATATACTCAAAGATTCTTGGGAATATCGAATGGAGAACAAAATGTAAATGTTATAAACTCTGATATAGTAAAATGAAGAATATAATTAATGAAATTTGGTGATATGGGAGAGGAATGGGAAGAAGTGTGAATATGCTAATTTCTGTATTTTTATAACAAAGACAATAGATATTGCCTAAATCAGAAACATATAGTTTTTTAAAAACTGATTCCAACATCTCAATATTTTTCATAATCTTTTTTTTTTGAGGAAGATTAGCCCTGGGCTAACATCTGCTGCCAATCCTCCTCTTTTTGCTGAGGAAGACTGGTGCTGAGCTAACATCCGTGCCCATCTTCTTCTACTTTATATGTGCAATGCCTGCCACAGCATGGCTTGACAGCCAGTGCATAGGTCCACACCCGGGATCTGAACCAGCAAACCCTGGGCCACTGAAGTGGAACATGCGAACTTAACCTCTGTGCCACTGGGCTGGCCCCATAATCTTTTTTTAATGTTAGATGAATTTCTTTTTATAAACATCTCTTGTGGTAAAGAAATGTTTCAATTTTAATTTTTAGTTTCTGTTAAAATCATATAAAATATAACAAAGTATTTTTATTCTAAAATGGGATATATAGAATGATTCAGTTTTGCAAAGTCCTGCATCCATCTATCTACCTATGTGTGTTAATTTTCTATTGTTACCATAACAATTTACCAGAACTACAGTTCTATAGGTCAGAAGTCTAACATGGATCTCAATGGGCTAAAATTAAGATGTTGGTAGGACTGTGTTCCCATCAGTATGCTCCAGGAGAGAACCTTTTTCCTGCTCTTTTGAGGTGTTGGGAGAATTCAGTTTCTTGAGTTTATAGGACTGGTTTCTGATTTTCTTCCTGGCTATAAGCCAAAGGCCATTCCGAGCTTCCAGAGGGCACTCACATTCCTTGGCTTATGTCCTCCTCCTTCATCTTCAGAGCAAGAAAAGGCAGGTTGAGTTCTCATGCTACATGTCTCTGATCCTTCTTCCATCACGACATCACTCTGACTGCAACTTGGAAAAGTTCTTTGCTTCTAAGGACTCGTGATTAGATTAGACTCACCCAGATAATCTAGGATAATCTCTCCCTATCAAGGTCCATAACATTAGTCATATCTCCAAAGTCCCTTTTACCAAGTAAAGTAACATGGCAATGAGGATTGGAGTGTGGACATCTCTGGGGGTCATTATTCTGCCTATCACACTATCCATCAGTCCATCTATTTTAATGTTTGTCAGGAATATTAAGGATAGTTATTACTGAGTGGGAGATATCAAGTGAGATGTAAATTTAAAAAAAAAATTTCCATATTGTTTAAAATGTTACATAAGTTTGTATTATTTCTATACAAACAATACATTTACTATTCTTTAAATATATTGCCTGAGAAGATGTTTAAATCAAGTAACAAATGGGAATAGTAGACTACAGATAGTTTTAAAAGGATTCTGACATCTACGAGGTTGAAAATTATCTTGATGCTTTCTTGTGTGAGATTGAAAACACAAATGCGAATAGTGTATAGAACTTGTGGTCTTGGGGCCGGCCCGGTGGCGCAGTGGTTAAGTTTACATGTTCTGCTTCAGTGGCCTGGGGTTTGCTGGTTCGGATCCTGGGTGCAGACATGGCACTGCTTGGCAAGCCATGCTGTGGTAGGCGTCCCACATATAAAGTAGAGGAAGATGGGCACAGATGTTAGTTCAGGGCCAGTCTTCCTCAGCAAAAAGAGGAGGATTGGCAGCAGATGTTAGCTCAGGGCTAATCTTCCTCAAAAAAAAAAAAAGAACTTGTTGTCTCAGTTCATAAATGACTGTGATAGTTTTGCAGAGTTGGAAGATAAGACTAGTCAAAGTATTTTTTGGAAATAGGCAAGAAAGTTGAACTTGATGAATAAGAAAAGGATTTAGCAAGGTTGATTGAACCCATCTAGGAATTGACAAAGAGGATTAGACGGAACTGAAATCAGAGAGGCTTAAGGAATAACAGGCTGAAGAACCCTAAAGAGTTTGATGTTCTATCAGTGCTGTTTCATTATTCTATTTTAATTTCTTTGTGACTTGTTTAAATGCCATTTCATTTGCTGATACTAGATACTTTCCAATCAAATAGTAAGTATATTGAAGTTAAAGGCCATGTCTTTTGGTTCTTGATTAAATATTTGCTTTATAAATATTTATAGTGTGCAAAGCACAGAGCAAGGTGCTGTATTCAAGCCAAGATGTTGGTTTCTGAGTCTTTCAGTCCTTTGCAACTGAGGATTCAGCAAACATCTCAAAAGCAAAAGCTGTGCAGACTGTTATGCAGAAAGTTCCCTCTTCTCTGGAATTTTGGTTCCTTAAGTTCTGACTGTCTGGGGAACTTTGAACTTGCCTCTCTAGGTCTGTGAGAATGCCAAAGCTCTATGCTGCTTCTCTCAAAATATACCCAGGGGAAAACTTGAAGGAGCCGGGCAGCTCACCTCAACGTGTTTTCCTTCTCCTTGGGATCATGGCTTCTCAAGTCCTGGCTACCTTGGTTCCTGTCTGTTTACTTCAAGCAACTGTGTTCTATATCTTATTTTGCTTTCACAGATATTCTCAGCAGGGAGGATGGTCTGATACAGTCTCCTCTGTCATGACCAGAACTGGGATTTATCAGTAAAAGTTTTTAAGTGAGACTGTGACATGATCACATTTGTGCTCGAAAACAGAGTGAAAGTAGTATGTAAGGTACATGGAAGAAGAGAGTGATAGAATAAAGGTGATGAATACTTGCTTAGTGTAGAATACAATTCAGCAAATTACGCCTTGCTGGCCAAATGCAACAACCTGGTTTGTAAATAAAGTTTTATTGAAACACAGTCATATCCATTCATTTACCTATGTTTTCAAGCATCAACGGCAGAGTTAAACAGTGTTTATAGAGACAGTACGGCCTGCTAAGCCTAAACTATTTATCTGGCCCTTTATAGAAAATATTTCTCAACCCTTGGCATAGAGTAACAAGCTGATGATAGACACATGTCTCTAAACAATCTGTTTATTTCTAAGAACTCTTTCTAGGTGGCTACACATTTGCTTAAAAAATACTTCTCTTGCTCCAAATATGTTTTTTGTATCCCTTTTTTGGGATTACCTTTAGAGTTACACAGGAAAACTGGTTGTATTATTTAGCCATTTACTTTATTTTTTTAAACCTAAAACATTGTTTCAAAATAAAAACTTTTAGCCTGGTCACCTTCCTTGTTTATCATCACTCATGTACCCAATTAAGTTTTAGTTGTTTTAAGCTACATATACATCCAAAGAACAAAATTTTGCCAGCTTTGGGGATATTCAAATGAAATTGTTTTGTAGGGGGGTAGTGTGCAAAAGTTAGATAATCTTTAAGGCTATAAATAATCATTCTTCTTCCCATTTATGGGCCTTTTTGAAATATGAAGTTGAATTAATGCTTTAACTATTGTTTCTCAATAGTAAAGCCCCAATGCAGTGAACACTGATATATTTTTAACAATTATTATGCACCAAGTGATTTCTTTGAAATAATTTTATCTCCTAGATAGTAAACATTTGTTGTTTTTTCTGTCTAGTATTTCTATCTCCTTATTCTACTCCCTGGAATAACACCTGTCTTCTTTTGAGTTTCTTTCCTTCTGTTCTAACCATATAGTTCCAGCAAGAGCTGCCTAGGTCTTACATGGCCCTTGCCCCTGACAACAGCTGATTGATCAGTGGGGGTGAGAGAACATGTCACACAACTCAACCTGTCCAATTATCGTGTTTCCTGATCATAGCTAATTCGTCCACAGTCGGGCATCTGACCCAAGGTAGGCCAATTAGATTTCTTCTCTAGGATTTTAAAAACTTGACCTGAGGAAGTCTCTCTTAGGTGATAAAATTGGGTACTGTGAGGACTGAGAGCTGCCTACTGCCATGCTTGCCCTATATTGGCCACCTTGTGGAGGCCTCTGGTCTTCAAAGAGGGAGATAAAGTTGTATGCAAAGAAAAATCAGATGATGATGGAGATAGGGGATCCTGGCTTAAGTTCCTGGCTCCATTTTTTTTCTGAGGTCTGCGTGTACCCCCACTCCTGCAATTAGTCATTTAAGGATTCCTTGGCGTCAACAATTACTTCTTTATCTTGTTAATTAGGTTGAATTTGGTTTCTGTTACTTGCAATCAAGGGTTCAGACTGATTTATGCTGCTGAAAGAATATTCTATCATTGCTTAAAGCGCCAAGACATTTTGTCTCTCTACAAATTGCGTGTGTCATTCTATCGTATTCATATTCATATTCTATTGCAGGTGAAAGGAAAGAGGTGCAGAATGTTAGAAAAAGTTAGGGAAGTCACAGTGACATTACAAGTTCCCCAATTAGAAGTAATTTCTGAGTCAGCAAAGAATGAGAATTGAGAGACACTGGAGAGCTGTAGAGTTAAGTGGAATACATCGTCACTAAGGAAAAGGAAGAAACAGAGACGGATTACCCTGGGAGAGAGTGAGTTCAGCTCCCCAAATATATCTCTCTCTTTCTCTGGAATTTAACACTTGTGTTCATTTTAAAAATTTTTATTATTTGTATCAAATATATGCATGTGGTAATAAATAATACAAATATGTTAGTGTCTCATCAATTCTCTCCCTTCCCTAGTCCCAATCCCAAGAGTCAATCTCTTTCAACTGTTTACCTTTTCTTTCGGTGCTTCCTTTCCAAAGACTGGATAATGTATTTCTGCTTCTGTTTCAGGATTCATACATTTTTGTCAATATCAATTAGCTCTGAAACAAAAGATGAAGATCTGGCTCATTTACACCACATTTCCTCCTTCAAATAGATGACATTTATATGATTTTTAGTCCTTACATTATTTTTGTAACTTAAAGGATTATCCTTAGACGTTATTTCTTGCTTCATCAATTTCCATTTTATTTCTTGACTCCGAAATTTGTAAGAAGAAAGTATTATTCCTGTTCTTCCTTTCTCCTCTCTTCTCCCTTTCACATAGCATTTTCTCTCAGCTTATTTTTATTTTTACATTGTTAAGACTGTTAACAACCTAGTCTGTCCCACAACCATAACCAAGTATTCCATTCTTTGTGGAACGAATGGAAAAGTTGAAGAGCAATGAATGGTATTTGCATGATTATGGCTATTGTTTAATATTGGTTCAACTAGGGTGTTAAATTTCCTTCTCTAGACTACCCAGTGGATACAAGAAGTACCTGGGCCACAAGAAGAAAATTCTTCCCTGCAGTAATTATGACCGGAATCTTTTTTTCTGGAGTACCATCAAGTGCTTCATTTTCTGCTTTACTTTGTTTGATACTTGGAAGATTACTAGTTAGCACATATCCTGAATATTTAAATTACCTTTCATTTCATTCTTAATTTTTTTGATTTCCCTCCCTCTCTCCATTTAAATGTCACTTTATCTTCTATCAAGCTCCCTTCTTTCCCTAAAGTGCTTTGTAGAGTCTTCTGTCCTGTTTCAAGCTGGCTGGGTTAATGTGCAGCCATCATCCTGAGACTTTATTTTATTTTGACTCCTCTCCTTACACTTTCTGGATCTCCTGTTTCTTTGTATATTCTTTCATTTTTCTGGGACATATCCTTAAGTAACTTTCTTGAAAAAGAGCATATGTGAGAAATAAAATTTCTGAATGCTTTTGCATTGGGAAGTGTCTTTGTTCTTCTTTCAAATTTGATGATAGGTTAATTGAGTATAGAATTTAAAGTTGAAAAGATTTTGACTCAAAATGTGTTTTCTTATGCCCATTCATTGGACCTTTTCAATCTGAAGATATTTTTTTTCTTCAATGCTAGAAAATTCTCTTCTAATATTTAATTATTGCTTTCCCCCCCCCATTTTTCTCCATTGTCTCTTCATGAGACTATATTAGTTGAATGCTTTAATCATAAATTTGTTTTCTATGCCTCTTACCTTTCATCTAACATTCTTTTTATTTTTGTATTTTTAGTCCAGTTTCTCAGAGACTTTTTTCCAGTCTTGGAATTTTTAAGCCCTTTGGTGTTTTGGCTGGAGCTTAGTGCTGGGGATGGGCGAGGAGTATTGTCATTACTATAGATGTCCCACGTGTAGACATTCAACTAATACACCAGTTTCAGCCCACTTCTTACTCCCCCTTCTATTATGTCGTCTGACTCTCGGTCCAGGGCCTTGGTAGCATTCTATTGGAGAAATTGGCTTCCATGTTTAAAGAAGCTTCCTTTTATAATTTTTAAGGCTGAGGCTTTCTCTGTTTGTTTCATCCATCTGTTTTTGCCTTTGTTCCAGAAATAAAGTATCTCATTCACTGGTACTCACCCAGCCCTAAGTGTCTTTTCTACTGTACGTATGTATTCCTTTTATGTACTTTTCGATGCATTAATTCAGTAGAATCTTGGGAGGGATGAGAAGAGAATTCAGCTGCCTAGTCTGCCATCTCAATCCCCAATTCAACAACTGTATATTTATATAGCAAGTGATTAAAACTAAAGGAAGCTGTACAAATGGCCTAAAAGAAGTTCAAACTAATTTACATTAATAACAAGGAAAGGTCTTTGTATTTAATTTTGTTCAGCAGAGCACTTTCAGTTTATGATTTTAACAAGAATGCCAAGGAAACTTTTATTTGAGTTAGCATTTAAACTTATATTTCATAAAAGCATAAGACTACTATATATTGGAATTTCACATCAACTAGATCAAAAAAGCAGATATATTTTAAGATATTAATCCCAATAAAGCATTGTTCTAAACTCAGGATATAAAATGAAGTATATAGCATCTGACCTTCAAGGTGCTTATCGACTTAGTTGTGAACATGTATGTGATAATAAGATGTATTTAGTCAATAAATGTTTATAAAACACATAAAAATGTGTACATGCTTCCTTATTGTTGAAGACTTCAGATCAGTAGAGGGGCGAGTCTCAAGGTAGCGTTTTCAAAATACAGTATTTGTAAAACTGCTATGTAAATTGCTGTTGAAATATACACTAGCATTATTTTAAAAGGAAGGGAATTAGGGTGAGCAAAAGCCTAGTCACAGGAAACCACAAATTGTTCTAGGCCGATTTGGCTACGATGAACACTGGCTTAGGTGAAAGCTTGGGATGGAAGGTTATCCACACATGCTTGATGGCCCAAGTGAGGCAGTGGTTGCCAGAGGCCAGGATGGAGATGGTGGGAACAATTAACAAACCTCTATCTTCCCAAAACATCACTTCTTTTTTAAGAAACAGAAATGTCAGCTGTCAAGTTATGTTAAAAAATGTTTGCTAGATTTTGAACTGGACCAGTATCTTTGATGCCAGAGATACAATTTCTTAAATTCAACTTCAGGAGGTAAGAAACCAAGTTGCCCTGTCAATTGATGAAAGTTCATGATTCTAAGGCTTTATGGTAATCTTCTAGTTGGTTGTCGTCTTAGTCGGTTTAGGTTGCTATAACAAAATATGCACTGGGGGGCTTAAACAACAAGCATTTATTTCTCACAGTTCTGGAGGCTGGGACGTCCAAGACCAATGTATTGGCTGATTGGGTGTCTGGTGAGAACCTGCTTCCTGGTTCATAGATGGCCATCTTCTCACTGTGTCCTCACACAGCAGAAGGAGCAAGGGAGCTCCTTTAGAAAGACACCAATCCCATTCATGAAGGCTGTGCCCTCAAGACCTAATCACCTCCAAAGGCCCTACCTCCAAATCTCATCACAATGGGGATTAAATTGCAACATATGAATTTTGCGGGGACACAAACATTCAGTCTATAGCAGTCGTTTATTGAGCAAGTAATTTAAATTCAATTTTGGTTTCCTCTTTTGTAAAATTGGTTAATATTACTGACCTGACTTAGAAAGACATTATGATGTTTGTATAGTTTGATGGAGGAAAATATCCAGGTGACTAGATGAGGTGTCTAGATCAAAGTATAAAGGATTCTGACTCTTACATTATCTTTATAGGTTTGCAAGATACTTTTTTCTTTCGTTTTTTGTGCATAGAGTATTTTCAGATTCATAATATTATAACTTTAGAAAAGGAGTATAATGTTTATATTTTCATGTAGAGGGAATTCAGAAATCTAAGTGTTAAGCTTCCTTCAGCAGCACAAAGGTAATAAGTTTACTTAAATAAATATCAGATCATGGTACCACCCACTTGGAACGTGCGTTAATTTTGTATCTTTCTCTTCTGCCTACAAATGCTGGCCATGCAGTATGCATTGAAATGTGAATGCTGTCATAATGCTCCCATGAGTTAAATGGAGATTTCCCTGAGGACTGATCCTTTGAAAATGAAGCACGTATTGCTCCTTTTGGTGGGAATGGGTAGGAAATATATTCTTTCAGATCCATGTTATTTCCATTTATTAAACAACAAAGAAAAGTGCATCTTAATTTAATTTAACTAATTAAATTTTTCTTAAATTCCTGAGTCTCCAAAACTTTTCTGCATTCTGCAGACTATTCACTAACTCTTCCCCCTTATAGTTGTCATGGAAATGAAGAATCTCAAGAGGGCAAATTTAAATGATTTGAAGGCTTGACATTTCTGGATTCTCGTACTGCTTCTTTCCATTTGACTTCAGAAGTAGGCTTTATTAGGCGTGTGGAGTGGGATTTTGATGCTTAAATTCTATCACCCACTCCTAATCTGCTCCAATGACATGTGGGCCGTGATGTGGTGACGATATCCAAAAGAGAACTGAAATACAATTTTTATTAATAATTAGAATGTGCTCATTACATCGAAGTGCAAGACTTGTCTGGTAAGTGAAGCTGCAGCAGGAGTCTTAGACCTAGAAACCTAAACAGAGATTGTCATTCTACAGAATCTAGAAAGTTAAGAATGGAGATCAGAACCTTACTTTCTCAGGCTGGGTTCCCCAGGAAGCAGACTCTGAGTCCAAGTTTAGTGCACAGAATGTTTATTAATGAGTGCCTGTGGATCCTCAGCTGTGGAAGGGAAAGCAAGGAAGCAGGCGTGGGTAGAGGAAGAAGTTGAGCTGTGATGTAGGCCCAGTGACAGCCTGGGCTGACTCGGGAACGGAATTCTGGAGCTAGAATAGACCTTCAGAGTTTTCCCGAGGTAGGCCAAGATGGCCAGGCTTTTATACTTCCCTGTCAATCAGTTACTGGGTGTGGGCTGCCCTGGGTAGACGAGTGACCTTGGGAGAGTGGGTGGCCCTCTGTGACTAAGGTAGTGCCCAGAGGAGCTGACATTGAAGGGCAGTAGTTGGTTCAACAAGTCCCTCCTTGAAGGAGGATCTGGGCTGTGCATCACAGTGTCTATCACACCAACCAAACATTCTTACCAACAGTCCACATGGACAAAACTGATGGTCTGCCTCTTAGAGGCTGCACTTATCACCAGGATGCAGAGCCATCCCATTGCCTAAGTGCAGGAAGAGGAAAAGAGAGGAGGTGGAGCCGGGCTCTATCTTTAAATTACCACAATCATGCCACTAGTGAAATGCAGCCAATCTGTATCCCAGATTACGAACAATGTGATTAGCCACTCTTGCACCCTGGGGAAGAGCTTTTATTTTTATTTTAATTTTTTCTGGTGAGGAAGATTCGCTCTGAGCTAACATCCATTGCCAATCTTCCTCTTTTCTTTTGGCTTGAGGAAGATTAGCCCTGAGCTGACATCTGTGCCAATCTTCCTCTATTTTGTGTGTAGGATGCTTCCACAGCGTGGCTGATGAGTGGAGTAGGTCTGCACCTAGGGTCCAAACACTTGAACCTGGGCCACAAAGCAGAGCACACAGAACTTTAACTACTTGGCCACAGGGACAGCCCTGGGAAGAGTTTTCAGAAAGTGAACTGATTAACCAAAAGTGTTGAGCCTCGTGAACTTCTCCCATGAACCGAGGTACTGTGATGAGCAGAGAGAAGAAAGTACCCTTCTAACAATCCTGTTTGCCAAATCCCCATGAGATTCTGACTTTATATACTCTTCCATTTGCATGGCCTTATTAAAACTGAAAATCAATTATTTTGAAACTTAAAGTGAATTTTATACACAAATGGCTTATGGGTTTTCCCAAGTATGGCATCTCAGAGAATGACAGTGCCTTAATGGATGGCATCCAACTTTAGTAACTTTAAGTGGAGATTAAAATGGAATTCTCATATGAGGCTTACTATGGGATTTGTCGTTGTTATTTTTTCTTCTTTGTTTTATTTTTTTAACTTTTATGGCTTCTAGTTACTGAATACCCTAAGTCTGGTGCTATAAAAAATATGACATCTCAGTTTTTGGGTAATGAATGTAAGCAGCAAGAATAGAGGCCATCAGCTTCTTTTTGGAGTTAGCAATTGTCCTTTGTTGCAGGGATTATTAAGTTTCCATTTAGGTAGACTCTGCAATAATGGGAAAAGATATTGAAAGAATTTTAAAGCTGTCTTTATATGCATCCAGCCAAATATAGCCTTCAAATAGTACCCCCTGGGATGTGGGCTTCCCTGTCTTCAGGTGGAATCTGGCCTATTGAGTGTCCTTAAGAGTTATTGCGCAAAAAAGCAAAGGCCTTTTTTTTTTTTTAATGTGCTAGGGTTCTGATATTTTCTGCACTGTATAAGTACTCATGAAATACTTAAAAGCTACTTTGATTCTTAGCAACTGTTAATGATATAATAACGTATCATTATAATATATATATGTATACACACATATATATCTGGAAATGCTTGCACATATCACTTTTATCATTATTTAAGAGCTATGACTTGGTCACATTGTCCTTTTCTGTCATGTTGCAAATGTTGAATCTTGAACAACCAGTTTGAAAATAACAAACTGAGCTTGTCATTAGTATATTAGTTGCTGCTACAAAGCCTTGTGTTCAGGATGAGTTCTTTTTTACTTGCCTGAAAAGTGTTTCTCTTGGAGAGCAATTACGTCTGATTGACATGTTTTCATGTGCCTGCAGCCGTGGTGCATTTTTCCTTTGGTACACTAAACAGGTCTAGATCAAGGACTGTGATTTTATATTTTTGCTCCTGTTGTATGTTTTTTGCTATTAACTAAAATCAGTATACCAGCGAAAAACTTAGAAACCTTGTAAAGTACAACTTAAAACAAATTATAAAATATGTATAAAGAGATGTGCATCTTGTGAGAGTTCGCTAGACCGTAGCTAAGCTAGAATTGCTAAAAGTCAATTGAAAGACAAGAGCGTACATAGTTGAGCGTGTTAATGTTAGAAGCAATTCGTATTTTCTGTATAAACATGCGTAATACCTTATTTCTCTTAAAGATATCCATTGTGTGGTGTTACTAGAAAAAATGAAGGGGCTGGAAACTTATGTTATTGTCTCGGATTTGTTGCTGCTTGTTGTGAGTAATTTTGAACACTGCACTTACCTTTTATGGAATTTCTCTCTTAATATGTAAGAAAAATGAAAGAAACCAGATGATTTTTATGGATTCTTCAGATTCTAACACTTTGTGCCTACATGAAGTGTTAGTCACTTCTCTGCCATGACCTTCTAACACAGAGATCAGCAAATGTGGAGAGCACCTTGTGAATACCTCTAAGATAGCAACTTTACATACAGCTCTGGCTGGCATCAAAAGGAGCTGATACTTCGACTATGTCTATACTTTCTCCTCTTTCGGACTGTAAGCTTCCTGGGGACAGGGACAATGTCTTAGGTGTGTTCCTAGTGATGACTCTTCTTCCTCCTACAATCTTGACTCTCAAAACTTATTGTAAGTAAATGATTGAAAGATGTCTATTATCAATGATCGTCACTCCAACAATGAGCCAAACCCTATCTTTGAGTGATTATATTCAAGGACAATTTATTGCGTTCAGTCAATACCTCAGAATAAAGAACTTGGAATTTCTGTGGCTCTGGGTGATTCAAGTACTCAGGATGAGACATCTCATGGCATACCACTTTCAGTTAGTTTTTTTTTTTTTTTTTTTAAAGATTTTATTTTTTCCTTTTTCTCCCCAAAGCCCCCAGGTACATAGTTGTATATTCTTCGTTGTGGGTCCTTCTAGTTGTGGCATGTGGGACGCTGCCTCAGCGTGGTTTAGATGAGCAGTGTCATGTCCGCGCCCAGGATTCGAACCAATGAAACACTGGGCCGCCTGCAGCGGAGCGTGCGAACTTAACCGCTCGGCCACGGGGCCAGCCCCTCAGTTAGTTTTTTAATGGTGATCTGTAAATAGACTCTAGCCTAAGGGAGGAGTCCATTTACTGGTTTTCTCACTGTTTTTCGGTCCTCTGGCTTCTCTCTTCCTCTCGTCTTCTATAGTTCATATTGGAGGTTATAAATAGGATGCAGATGATTTAAAAGTCAAACAGTGAAAACACTGTAATGTTGGTACTCTCAAATGCAAAGTATTCACATTCCATGTTATGGGATAAAATATAGTACGTAATCAAATAGTGAAAAAAACCTTCACTACACACCTATCAAATGCAAGTCATTGTCCAAGCACTAAAACGTACCTGTTCTGTGTCTTCTCACTTTCAGAGAACTTTCAGTTAACAGAGGAAGACAGACACAGGGAGAGCTTGATAAGTCACATAACAACCCCTACAAAGCACTCTGGGAGCTCATGGCAAGGGCAGCACTGAATGTAGTTTGAAATTCTGCAGTTTCTATTGCAGCATTATTTATAATAGCCAAGATATGGAAGCAACCTAATAGCAACCAATCGATAGATGAGTGGATAAAGAAGAGGTAGCATTTATACAATGGGATATTATTCAGCCATAAAAAAAGAATGAAATCTTGCCATTGGTGACAACATGGATGGACCTAGAGGGTATTATGCTAAGTGAAATAAATCAGAAAGAGAAAGACAAAAACCATATGATTTCACTTATATATGCAATCTAAAAGACAAAACAAATGAACAAACAAAACAAAATAGAAACAGACTCATAGATACAGAGAACAAACTGGTGGTTACTGGACTAAGAAGGCTAGGGGATGCGGGTGGGTAAAATAGGTAAAGGGGATTAGGAGAGACAAACTTCCAGTTATAAAATAAATAAATCATGGGACCATAATGTATAGCATAGGGAATATAGTCAATAATATTGTAATAACTTTCTATGGTTATAGATGGTAACTAGACTTATTGTGATCACTTCGTAATGTCTATAAATATCTAATCACTATGTTGTACACCTGAAACTAATAGGATATCGTGTGTCAATTATACTTCAATAAATAGATAAATAGATAAATTCTGCACTCTCACTTCCTATCTTGACAATTAATACTTTTTTTTCCTAGCCAAAACTGTAGACCTTAGCCATAGCGACTCAGGATAACCCTGGGACAGAAATCTTTTGCGACTTGATACCAGAAGAAATGGTCTTGCAATTGCTTTAAGAGGATATAACCAATAGCCTTTTGTTTTGGGTTCGGTTACTGTACAGAACTCCAGATGTCGAAGTGGATTTGTGCTGCGTTTCTATGCTAATACATCTCTGCAGGGTTAATTTATGATACTCACTCCTTTCTCTGTTGCTCAAATTACCTGTAAGAGTGATTAGCAAATATCCAGACTGATTGATGTTTCAGTGTTTTTGTCACTTTTTTGGGGGAAAGCAGAATGTAGCAATGTAGCACTGAGTACTGGGGAATTGTGATGAATAGTTTTGACTTCTAAATTACTTTAAAAAATTTACCCTAGTTTGAGTTACCTTTCCACAGAGAATTTAAGATTTTGTAGTCATGGTTGTTTTTGTAACAGGATAGCTCCGCTCCCACATTTAAAAAGCATATATTGAATATCTACTATATACACAAAATATTTATAAATGCTGAAATTGCAGGGAATAAAAGATATGGACTGCTGGAGAAGCTGGTTTTATGGGGAGACACATTCATTCTCTCAAGGAGCTCACAGTCTGGTGGGGGATGTAAACAATTTCTGGTAACTCTAATGTTTATAAACATGAATGTGTTAAGGGCTGTAACACAGGAGCTAAAGGCTATAGGAAAGCAGAATGGAAGCTCCATGAGGGCAGATGATTCCGTCTTGTTCGCAGCTATAGTCCCCGCTGTCTGGTACAGAGCAGATACTCAATAGATGTGTCGATTTTAAAGTTAATTCTGCCTTGCGTTTTACAGTGCAGTAACATTTGAATTAAGCTTTAAAGAGTAAATAAGAGTTTCTTTATCAAGACTAGAGAACATTTCAGGAGGAAACAACAGCAGGAGCAAAGGAATGTGCGTGTTTGGGGAACTGCATGCAATCCAGGTAGCTACGGTGTAGGGATGTCCAGGGCCAGGTACGGGAGGGGACCCACGGTGAGACCCTGAGCCAGTGGGTGTTAGAAATGGGCAGCAACCAGACACTACCTTTCCTGCTTCCTGCTTGTTGGAATTTCTGACATCCTGGAGTCCCCTATATAGATGACAGCCATATGACTAACTCGCAAACAAGATGAGTGTGTGATTCTCAACACGTTTTTCATGTATTTTTACTAATAGTATTTCCCCATTTGCTATTTATCTGTTAATGTCAGTAAGGGGTTGTAAACTGGTGGATTACGTGGCATGTAGCTCACTGTGCTGGATTTGTCAGCACATGGTTGAACAATTTGGCCCCCATTAAAAAAGA